>NC_060158.1:456448-498686 GCF_021292245.1 Micropterus dolomieu | reverse complement strand
TATAGTCCTGAGAGTTGAACACTGGATGACTGACAGCTGTCCTTCATGACAACAGAAGCCACAGAAATCCTCCTCATCAAAAACATGACTTTGATCTGCGTCCTCATCTGGACTCTCCTCTGCTGCTGCTTCACAGGTAAAGTCCAGAGAATCAAACTCCTCTCCTCTATGAACATCCGTCCCTCTGAAATGAAGCCCACAAAACCATGACGCTGCTTTATGTTTTTGTCTCTGTATCCTCAGAGTCCAGAGGCCAGGTCACAGTGACTCAGCCTGGAGCAGTGAGCTCTGCTCTGGGAGGCTCCGTCTCCATCAGATGTAGGACCAGTCAGAATGTTTATAATGGGAACTATTTATCCTGGTACCAACAGAGAGAAGGAGAAACTCCCAAACTGCTCATTTACTATGCTAGCAGTCGAGCATCAGGGATTCCAGGTCGTTTTACAGGCAGTGGATCAAACTCTGACTTCACTCTGACCATCAGTGGAGTCCAGACTGAAGATGCAGCAGTTTACTACTGTCAGAGTCAACACTCTATTAACAGTCAGTATGTGTTCACACAGTGAAAAAGCGTTGTGCAAAAACCTCCCTCAGTCAGACTGAAAACAAACTGAAGTGTCTGCTGCAGCTGGAAGCTACTGCAGAGACTGATACACTTCACTGAGGACACACACATTAGCAAAAAAGCATTAAGAAATAAACAGAAGAGCAAACACAATGTTAGTCACTTGAAAGCAAAATAATATGATTTGAAGAAGAACAATTTAATAACAATAATTATTTAAAGCTTCAGTTCCACATCAGAATCATTGTTTTTCCCAACAAGCAGGCAATTGACAGGTATGTGTAACCTCTTCAAAATTTCATCATTTCATAGATCGAACATTTCACCATGTTTTATTTAACCACCAAAGAACATGTAGCAAAAGAAGTTGAATGATTAAACGATTATCTTGGATATTCAGTGACTCTCTCCATCACAGCTTCACACCATCCATCCATATCCCATTATCATACCATTGCCCAATTATCCAAAGGTACCAACTTGGAAAAGTTAAGAAGAGTCATGCTCATGACCTTTGACCTCAGCCTCATACTGCACTAAATATATTTCAATTATGTCCACTTAAAAGAAAACATGAAGACACAGATCAACATCATAAAACCTCATAATCAAAGATTTCCCAAACAAAAACCTGTACATCCCTCAAATCAAGTTGCTTGATGACTTTATTGTTTTCTGGCTCTGCCCACATGTCCAAATCTTCTGGATGGAGTTTCATTAACATCTCCTCATGACAATGCAATATCTGCATTACAAACTTATGTCAAACCTACATCAATTTTAGTGCCACTAATCCCTGTTAAAAACACAATTTTCCCAAACTTGAATGGCAAAACAAAACTGTCACAAATCACTCGGTCAGTTAACTACCAAACTTTTCAGTATGTAAATATGTAGATCAATGCTCTCAGCACTGAGGGGGAAACACCATGATATGTTGAGGACAGCTACAGCTCACTGACTCTGTGTGTTTGCATTTGTGTCCTGCCTCTCTGCTCCCAGCCGTTAAGAGGCCAGTGTTGATCAGAAGCTGTCCAGGCCTTTCAGAGCCACTGACACGCCGGCAGCACAATGATGTCACTGAGTTATAACAATGGCAAACCCTGGTTCATAGCTAAACTCAGACAGCTAAGGTTGGAAAAGGAGGAGGCATTTAGGAGTGGTGACAGGGCTAGGTGCAGGGTGAAAAAGTAGAGGTTTAGTAAGGAGGTACGAGAAGCTAAATGACTGTACTCAGAGAGACTAAAGAACCAGTTTTCCGCAAATGACACCACTTCTGTCTGGAGGGGGTTCAGACAGATCAAAAACTATAAACCCAAAGTCCCCCACTCCATAAACGATTCTCGCCTGGCAAATGAGCTGAACCAGTTCTAATTTGAGAGTCAATCAGACAGCATCCCCCGTGACTCCTCCGCTCAGCTTCAGCCTTAAGGCCCATTTATACTCCTGCGCAGGGTCTACGTGCATACCTACGCCGTACACTACGCACGTAGCCATGCATTTATATTTATGCGTAGGTGTGTCCGTCATTCTGCAATTACACCCCCAAACGCTAGTCGGCAGTAGCGCTACAGCGTTCACTGTGTTGACTTTTTGCCGGCCAGCAGGCTAACTTTCGGTTTAGTGCTCCGCTAACGTAAATGGGGAAAAATTGGATACGTGCGGCTGGTGTAGCCTTTTCAAATGTTACCAACCGAATGGATCACATTCTGATAGCGAAACGAGTCATTTCGCTCGGGTTGCGACAGTCAATTATATTGATTCTCTGGTTACAGCCGCCGTTCCCCGCCAAAGCACAGGGTACTTCTGGTCGGCTAAGAGGCATTGCGAGGCTACACAGCCGAACAATCACAGAGCTTACGAACCGCGTCGACTCAAAGTGTAGTCACACATTTGAGGAGGTGCACGCCAGGCGACGGCGTGGCCTCTGCGTATCCCCGTAGCCTACGCCATTACCTATGCCGTCGATTTGATGCAGAAGTATAAATTGCACCCCTCCCCCCCAGAGCTGGCCAGCTCCTCCCCTCCTCTCTCCATCACAGAGAGGGAAGTCAACGGTCTTTTCAGGTGGCAGAAAACTCGCAAACACCTTGTGTTGTCCCACCTAAAATCTATTACAGACCCACTCCTGGACCCCCTGCAATTTGCCTACAGAGCCAACAGGTCTGTAGATGATGCAGTAGCCATGGCCCTTCACTTCATCCTCCAGCACCTGGACTCCCCAGGAACCTACGCCAGGATCCTGTTTGTGGATTTCAGCTCTGCTTTTAACACCATCATCTGCTGCAGGACAAGCTCTCCCAGCTGAACGTGCCTGACTCCACCTGCAGGTGGATCACTTCTCCCTGTACACCAACAGCTGCACCTCCAGTCATCAGTCTGTCAAGCTCCTGAAGTTTGCAGACGACACCACCCTCATTGGGTCATCTCAGGTGGGGACAAGTCCGCCTACAGGTGGGAGATCGACCATTTGGTGACCTGGTGCAGCCAGAACAATCTGGAGCTCAACGCTCAGAAGACAGTGGAGATGGTCGTGGATTTTAGAAAGAGCCCAGTGCCACCCGCCCCCATCATCCCTTGTGTCTCCCCAGTCACCACTGTGGACTCCTTCTGCTTCCTGGGCACCATCATCTCCCAGGACCTGAAGTGGTAACTGAACATCACCTCCATCATCAAAAAGGCCCAGCAGAGGATGTACTTCCTGCGGCAACTGAAGAAGTTCAGCCTGCCAAAGACAATGATGGTGCACTTCTACACCGCCATCATTGAGTCCATCCTCACCTCCTCCATCACCATCTGGTACGCTGCTGCCACTGCCAGGGACAAGGGCAGGCTGCAGCGTATCATTCGCTCTGCAGAGAAGGTGATTGGCTGCAATCTTCTTTCTCTTCTGGTCCTGTACTCCTCCAGGACTCTGAGGCGTGCAGGAAAGATTGCAGCTGACTCCTCCCACCCCGGACACAAACCGTTTCAGACTCTCCCCTCTGGCAGGAGGCTGCGGCTGTTTCTTCCCGTCTGCAGCCTCATTAACAAGGCCCGGGCCCCCTAATGACAATCCCCCCTTGCAAATGATACAAATGTCTCTGCACATGTAAACACTGTTTCATCTCGTGTCGGGCACAGACCTGGCACGTCGCACACATTTGTTGTGGATTGTTGATTTTTGTTGTAGCATATTTTTATGTTGTCAGTTTATATATTTATATATACAAAATATTCTCTTCCGTTGCGTTACTTCTGCACGGCACAGACCCAGAATAATGCACATGTATATATCTGTAATGTTGTTCTTCCATTCCATATTTATATATTTCTACATTTATTTATGTTGACTGTATGTTTGTCTACGTGTAGCACCTTATCACCACAGCAAATTCCTCATATGTGTAAAACACCACTTGGCAATAAAGCTCCTTCTGATTCTGATTTTGTAAAGCTTCAGTACCCCTGGAAACCAACAGGGAGCGCCAGTGTTTAGGCAGTAAAGCAGCTTTTTTGTACCCCAGAAAAGTATTGATATACTTTAAAAATGTACAGTACTATCAGTGCTTAGGAGTATGAGGTGGCCACACCAGTTGAACACTGGATAATCAAAGATAAGATATGGAACATATGGAACATGTTTTGCTTGGTTTAACAGAAAAACTGGATGCCATGAGATACTGATTCACAGAGACAAGCGTGAATGTGAAGCTCTTCCCATTTATTGCATTTATGTGTTTTTCAACTACATGCACCCTCCATACAGTGCTCTTTAACAATTTTAACTTTTCTGGGACCGCAGACAGATTTGAAGGCAGATGGAATTTGCCTCAACAAGTCAGGAGTAAAAGAATTCATCTCTTTTATTTTCTGCTTCATAAACTTGTTCCATGCCATGTTCAGTCTGCTCAGCCTCCTTCTATTTCTACAGAGTTGGCCCTGCTGAATATTTGATCTCTTACCAACAAGTTAAAGGTCTTATCACTACCTGCAATCTCTTTTTTTTATATTTTAAACTGAACATAGATAATAGTAGCAGTGTACCAAATCGCATTGAGTCAGCTTCAGGCTTTAATGTTATGAATGTTTCTTGGCCTGACAAGAAAGGTGATGCTGCTGCTATATTAACTCCAATGCAACGCTTTGAATGTGTTTGCACTATGTTGTTAGGCACATATGATCCTGCTGTTAACAATTTACAGACCTCCAAGGCCCTCCACACATTTTGTTGACAACTTCAGTGAGCTGCTTAATGTTCTCAGCAGATTTTGATTATCTTGTCGTAACTGGTGATTCACATTGATAACCCAAAGACAAAACTCCAAAGGCATTCTGTGACATTCATTTGGTTATTGGCAAGGTTGTAGATATTTTGAGCGCTGTTGTCAGGGACACAGGCCTTTCTGACCATTTCTGTGTAATGGTAAAAAAACGAGCATACCAGTTGCCTTTACATGGAAGTTAAATCCATGACAATATTCTTTACACCAGGCTCTGCTGATTAGCGAGTAGTAATAACTCTGAATGATATTGAATGCCTGTGCAAAAAGGATTGAAGCATCTCTGGCAAGCAGAAAGCACTGTGGAGAAACACCCCTGCTGTCACAAGTCAGAAAAGAGGGTGCAGGAAAGTAAATGCAAATGGAGAAAAAATTTTAAATACATGTTTGATCGCCTTGAAGAATATAAACCCAGTAAAGCCAAATAACAAAACAGGCTGAAGCTGCACACAGATGGAACCAATGTCCTGATGATCTCAAATGCACCACAACTTTAGCCACCAATCTAAATTAAAAACTTATTTCCTTTGATTCAACTTATTACTGCACCGTAACTACATTCTAACTGTGATTTGATTTCATATAGTTTTTAGCATTGTATTTCATTTTATGATTCTTAAAATCTAATTTTAGTCTCTTAATTTATTTATTCTGGTTTATGTTGCTGATTTTGTCATTGCATTTATTATATAAGTAAAGCTGCCTTGCATTGCTTAATTCACTTCCTTTTTCTATGTCTCTGAATTCTCCAGAAAAAGTTTTGAAATGTATAATATATAGAAATGCAGAATATGCAGATTGAGTCACCGTTATTTAACGACAGAAGGAAAGAGAAATGGTTGAAAGATTCATTGGTTTTATTTGTTACATGCTTGTTCAATATGTGTAGTGAAATGCGAGGTGGGATACTCTGTGCTAAAAAGCTAGCCTGCAATCAAGAGAATGATTGGAATGATTTAGTAAATCAAACATAGATTAGAAATATTGAATAGAAATAATACGCTAAAGTGTATATTGGGCTGGTGTGTGTTCTGAACATGCTGCAAATACGCAGGATAAGGTTCTTCTTTCAGCAAAAATCCTCACTAATGTCTCAAATACTCAATATGTGCACACATGTTGTACTGCTGTGTGTGGGTGATTTAGGACATTTATGTTAATTCAGACATGAGAACATTTGAACAGACTGTTTGTGTGTGTGTGTGTGTGTGTGTGTGTGTGTGTGTGTGTGTGTGTGTGTGTGTGTGTGGGTGGGTGTGTGTGTGTGTGTGGGTGGGTGTGTGTTTGAGCATTGTGAGGCAAATATTAACTTTGTCCAAAGTACATTAGTGTTCCTGAATTACGATGCACAAATGTCAGCAGAGTTAATGTATTTGAGTGCTATCCTACTCTGAACTTCAAACTCTCTGCAGGAACATACAGAATGTAGCTAATCCCATCCAGTCCAACGATCAGCGTCATTAAGGGCACATATCACTGCAGAATCAATTTGGTTGTGTGTGAGAGACTCTGATGGAAACTGGACAACGTATGCTGGATGTTGCTGGAGCCCAAACAAGAGCTAAAAGAAGAGTGAATAATGGTCAGACATTCATCAGAAATATAACACTGAACAGATGATACGTCGCTTTGTGTCTATTGGGTGTATGTGTAAAAAAGGCAAACACATTTGCCACAACAACTTTATAAGGCAAAGCTTGTTATAGTGTTCTTCAATTCAAGTCAAATATTTTATGTCAAATCACATCATAAGTTATCTCAGGGCACTTTTTATTTAGAGCAGGTAAAGACATTATAACATTATTAACAGAGAACCAACAATTCCCACCACGAGCAAGCACTTGGCGACGGTGGCAACCCTCTTCTTCTTCTTCTTCTTCCCCCAAGTGAAAATCAAAGCAATTAATGCAGCTTCTAAGAAATAAAAATGTTTGGGAGACGTGCCCTTTGGTCCACTCACCTGTAGCATAACAGAGAGTTGATGCTAGCCTGGTCTTTTCATCTGGCTTTCTGCCAGCAACAGAATTTTGAACTCTATAATTAGATCTTTCTTACTGCTTTTTGTGACTCGTAGTTGACGTCTTAAAGTTTTTACCAACACATTCTCAATCCCATCTCATCACATATAGATGAAATTGGTCAAGGCCCCTTTAACGCACTGGGTAAACTCTTGGCATGTGCAGGCTCCAGACGTTGCAATAATAAATATGCTTCCTCTGGTTAGACTTTCAAAATAAAACACGTGATTAACATTGTAAAATGGCATGTGGTTAACGTTATGAAATGGTTGCAGTTTGGTTAGGTTTAGGCACCAAAGCTACTTGGTTGGGTTCTGGAAATATCATGGATTGGGTTAAAATAAGTATGTTAATGACATAAGTTTTTGCACAGGAAACAAATACCAGTCTCCTGCATGAAAGTCCAG
Source organism: Micropterus dolomieu (assembly GCF_021292245.1). Lineage (NCBI taxonomy): Eukaryota > Metazoa > Chordata > Actinopteri > Centrarchiformes > Centrarchidae > Micropterus > Micropterus dolomieu. The sequence goes on along the minus strand of NC_060158.1, from coordinate 491,434 downwards.
TGTTTGACCCATACATCCATCCTAACCACCTCCTTAAGTGGACTTTTGAGTTTTATATACTGGGCCTACTTGTAGCACTGAACAATGACAATAAAGAGTACTGTGCATTAAAAACTGACTGCAAGGGGTCTTGACCAAGCTTCCATATGTGAGAACGGGTTTGTTTTTACACAGTTTTTATACACCACCGTGCCCCTGACTTTGCCTTGTGACCCCACTGCTCTTGCGTTTTCCATGTCCCCGGTTTGCCTCTATGTTTGTGTGAGCGTGTGAGTCTCAGCTGGGGCCTGCCTGCCCGCACACCTGTCTACAATCAGCTCATCAACTTGCAGCTTATCAGCCCCGGCGGTCCTCCCACTCATCACCAGGTTGTTGTTTCAGCCACAGTGCTACACTGAGGCCTCTAGCTGTAGATACTTTATGAGTAGTTTTCATTGTACCTGAATTAAGGCTTGTTTGTTTCCGGTGCTCGAGGATTTCTGTTTGCCTGCCTGCCATCCAAATATCCTGTGCTTCTTCTGCCTCCCACACTGTCCTCTGAATCCAAGCCTTACAATGTCCATAAGAAAAGTCAGTCACTGACTTTTTAGTGTCTTTTTGAAAAGAAACAGCATTATAAAACACCACAGTGTTTTTTTCCCCCCTGACTGTCTCAAACTTCAGACCAAGATTCTGAGGAAGTTCAGTTCAAAACTATGCGTATGTAAGCACTGTTTAAGTTAATAGCTCAGCATCCGCCTATCTGCTATTGCATCACGCTCATTTCTGCTTCTTTCAGCTTTCAGGAAGTAACAATATGACGAACTGACAGACTTTGATGAGAGAAGCATCACTGCAAAAAAGTTTGACACTGATGAGTCAACACAATCAGTTCAGCTTGATGAATCAGTGTTAAAGATATGTTTGTTCATGTGCCCAACATACAGTATTTACCCAACTTCTTCAGGAAGCTCATGTAGTTGGACACCAGTCTAAACTATGGTATGCAGGTTTGGAGAAATTAAATTGCAGAATTTGGACATGCTGGGCAAAGGTTAAAAAAAAACACAGTAGGGACAAACCTAGAGATGTAACATCCACTTATACAGCGGCTTCAGGATTTCTAATATCTCCTTCTCCCAACTTTTACGCAGCCAAAAACGGAGTTGCTGTGACTTCAGTCTGGTCTGGAGGTGACTGAGGCCTTCTTCAGCCCGAAGAGAGAAGGGTAATGTCTGTGTAAGCTCGTCCTCAGGCACAGAAGCAGCATCAGTGATTTGATCCAGGAGAACATTAGATGATCACGAGTTTAAACAAAGCAACAAATGTGACCTCTTCCATCTAGACCATTATTGTTCTCATTCTTAATCTTCTTCTTCTTCTTATAAAATAAAATTCTTACTCTAAAATTTGATGTATAAAATCACTTCCCTAAGCTGGAATTGGAAGAAAACATAAGTGGTATGTGAAACTACCGTGTCTACATGTAATACTAAAGTAAAAGTTTTTAATGCTGATGGAAGTAAAAAGTATTGGAATAGATTTTAAATAAAATTCAGGGCTCAATGCGTATGACTCAGAATACTACAAACTTACAAACGTACACAAAATACCTGTTGCGAGGACACAATATTCTTAGACTTTTTATATAATATTTTATATAATATTATAAGTATCAAAATTTTAAATCCAATGAAATGACTAAAACTGAGCTGACACTGAAACAAAGATCTACAGAATATCTGAACAAATAAACAAATAATTATGTTTGTCAGAGATGTTCACACCTTTTTGTTATGGAGTGTGGATGTTGTTGAATGCCCGCTGGAATGCCGTACCTGTCCACATCCTGCCGATAGTTTGACTCCAGGTGCACTGAAACTCAAGCTGCAGGATCAGCCAGCTAAGTGTGGCCTCAGGTGAAGGGGAACACATGGGCCAATCAGATTGTTTTGTGGTTTATGGAAGAAAATCTGTGCTAGGGGCAGAGTGTGTGTCTTTGTGCTTTGTCATTCACCTTCAAGACCCCCCCCCCCCCACACACACACACACACACAGTTCACCAGGCCTTAAGAAACAACTATGAATGAGCCTTCATTGTTTAAAATCTCTCAAAATGTTGTCTATGTCTATCTTTGTGTGTGCTTTCTGCACGCTGCCCTTTCTCTGTATGTGTGCATGCCCTTACATATGTGACTGTTTATGAATGTGTGTGGTCTTTAGATGACGATGTTTCCCCTGAGGTGACGGATGTACAGATCACTTTCAAAGCCGGGAGATTTGTTCCCCCCATGAACAAAATGTTCCCGACAGAGATCAGGCTGTCAGTGAGAGCAGAGCTTTACAAAGGCCCTGATGTGTTTTGATAACAGCGCTGTGAAAAGAAGCGTAATGCTGTGGCTTTCTGTGGTATTCCTGCAAAATCACAGAGCAGATCTAACTACGGCTTTTGCTGAGAGCTCTAGCTGAGGTACAAATCTGCTGAAGAGCAGGAGTGGAATAGACAGCTTTCAACAGGAGGGCTCTCTTCCCAGTGTTATGTATTTGTCTCATTGTTTACAGAGGAAACATGTCTCTCTCACAGCACTGTTAGCTCACTGTGGGCTTCAGGTATCTTTCAGGTATTATATCCTCTCATAGATTGAATGGGGTGTATAAAGTGATCTGTGGCCCTACTGACCTTATGTGGTTTATAAAATGTATTTGGTCAAATTTGCAAAAATACAATAACATTTCTCAGTAAGTTATAATAGCAGTGGTGTAAGGTGACACGTTTCTCAGTCAGTGTTCTTGACTGTGATACTAAACCTCGACCTGCTGCACCTGACCTCTAACCGCTCTGCTGAAATGTGAACAAGTATGTGGGTTCAAAGTGAAGAAAGTAATTCATAAATCCATTCCAATCGCATAGCAAAGGTCTTCAATAATGACCTATAAAGTGAAGCTGGTCATTGCATATATAGAAATGGGGGTAATTTCTGAACAGGACTTAAACCCCATGTAAAGAAAGTTGTTCTGTTATGTTTTTATTATTTGAGAAATATCGCCATTGTTAAGTCTTTTATTTTAGTCACAGATCTGGGGAAACTCATCCATGCTTTAATCTCCTCCCCTTTACTATTGTAACTCCCTATATACCCGACTCAGCCAGAAATCAAGTAATTGCCTACAATTAGTCCAGAATGCAGCTTGACTTCTCTCTCTTAGCAAAAAATTTGACCATATTGTTTATTTTGGGATTGATTTTAAAATATTTTAATTACTTTATAGGCCAGGCAGGGGGTGCCACCTTTTTATATCTCTTTTTTTATTTGTTTATATGTTTTACATTGATTGTGACACACTTTTCTTAACCTGTATTGAATGGTGCTATAGAAATAAAGCTATAATTATTTTTATTTATATCTGTGACCTGAATACAAACCCAAACACTTGTTATCTAAGATGAGACACACAGATGAGCTGTTTGGATGGTTTGTACACACACTGCTTCTGATAGCCTTTAAAGGTGTGCTGTTGTTGTAGAGATTAGCCTGTATAGTAAACATTGAGAGCAGGTAAGTAGGGAAACCGTCATCCTCTGCATCTGCGGGTGCATGATTACTCTATTTAACTTAACATTATACATACAATGTACTCTTATTACCAGTGCATCAAATTGCATCAATCCTAACTCTACATCAACAGATAAAACTAAACATTCAAGATGATGCAGTCACTTCTGTCTCTCAAAAAAATCCAATTAATCAGAACACAACCCATATAACCTCATCTACGTTACAGAATTAATAATATTCTGTTAAATAGCGCCATCTCCGGTATTATCACTTAATTGACAAGCTAGTGTTTCTGTAAACTGCCTCACTTTTATCTATAATTTTTCCAACTGTGGTGCCAAAATCAAATTACTTCCAGAAATTATTTTTAAACGATTTTTTGTCAAGATTACCTGTTCGGGTAGACTCACTCTGCAAAAAATCATACATTGTGACATTTGAACAAATCAAACGGATAACTTTTTTTGTTTGACAGCCTTCTTGGTCCTCTTTTATTCACAATCTACAATAACAATATTATCTCTACCACTCCAATTTGCCATGTACAGTTTTATGCAGATGATGCCATTTTATATTCCACGGGCTCTTCTCTTAATAATTTGCAACTGCATCTGCTTTTGATGTATTTCGGATCTGTCTAATCAAACAAATCAAATTCTGACAAATGTATACTATTCTTAAGGTCACTTAAAAGTATCCAGCCTGGTGCTTACATTGATGAAAGTTATGATTACTTGGGAATCTGACTGGATACTTGAGTCACTTTTAAAACCCATGAGGATCACCTCACAAGCAAACTGGAGGTCAAAATTGGAATTTGTATACATTTTCTGTATTTGTATAGTGCCTTTCTAGTCTTTCTGACCCCTCAAAACGCTTTTATGCTACATCATGGTCACCCCACTCATACACTAAGGCAGAGACTAAGGTGCCTCTGCCATCACAAAGCTGCAAGCATGGCTGTCGACTCTTGTTATTACTGGTACTCTCCATTTGTTTTCAAAACATATACATCTATGTAGACTCACAATAGTGAGAAAATAGGTTACTTTGTGCAATGTCAGCACAGTGACTGCCGTAAGACAGTAAACGCAAAGCATTTGATAAGTCAGCATAGCTCTTTGAGGTCAACTGGTCAGCACTTTGATTTACACTACTGCTGCACAATTCAAAACATTATTTTGTTCTGACATGTTATAAAAAAAAATTCAGTATTCAATATGTGTTTGCAGATTCTAGTGTGCAGAAGTAACTTTTTGTATTTTGTTTTAAAAAAGTCTTAGAAAATCTCCACAAACTTTTCAATACTCATAAGTCTACTGTTTTTATTTGAAAAATCTCATGTAGCTTTCAAGATTCAGCACGAGCACCACAAACCAGGACATGCCAGTAGTTATTAAGTTGCCCAAAATGCAGTAAAACCTCCATATTCCTTTAAGACAGACTGAACATTGAACATTATACAACTCCTCTTCTCCCTCGGAGTGCCTCTCTCTCGCTCTCTCTCTGGGCGATCAGTTCAGTGCTGCTGACTGTGTTGGACTCCGGAGCGTCACCCCGACCTGACGCACTATTGTACCAGAGCGCAGCTGTCACCATTACTTCATGCTTATTGGGCCAAGACCGAGAGAGGCAGAGGCAAAGCAAAGGCAAACAACGGGAGAGAGAGAGAGCGAGTGAGTTGGACCTCCGCGCTCTGCTCCATCGATCTGCAGAGGCGCACAGAGGAGCTTCTAGCGGACGTTGGATTCACAGTTTGGAACATGCTACTGGGCAATTTGGTACGGTAAGACTGTGACAGTTCTGCTGTTTGATTCATATGCCGCTTTGTTTTAGCTTTCATTTGGAAGGCTGAAGTGTTTCCCAACTCCCTCCCTTCCCCGACAAAAATTGGGCTCTTGCAGAATTGATGTATCGACCTGTGAGTGAGAGAACTGCACTTTGCCTCACATCAATGCAAGCCTTGAACATTGGAAGCGTTTCCTGAAAATAGAGGAAATTACATAACTCTGGACAGGAATATGAATTACGGATCTGCCATGACTGGCTGCAGTTATTTTGGTCTGACAGTTGGAACAAGATGTATCGTGATAGTGCTGATGGTGATGATGATGACAGATTACCTAAAACAGCTCAGCAAACAGCTTGTCCACAGTGACTCACAGATTTGCTTACCTGGGAGGTAAAGGTCAGCAAGAGCTGTAGGTTAATAGTTAGGCTGTGGACTGTCCTCATTTCCATCTGTCACAGCATGGGTTTGACATCATCATCATCATCATCATCATCATGAGTAACTCTAGAATGATTTGGAAGGCACATAAGAAGGCATGTCTGTCATATGTAATGAATTAGGTCAATATGCTAAATGTCCTTACAATGAAACACCATGAATAATATTAAAGTAGTAATAAACTATAACATGTTTGTGTTCAATAGTATTAATATTTTTCATCACATAGTTTAATAGTACAGGTTTTGCCATAATTATGGTATTTTATTATTTACTATGGAAATGCATCATGGGATTGGCAGATACATGCAGTTGGCATTATCCTTTAAGAACACTCAGGGGCTTAGTTTTAGTTAGATGATGGTAACATTCAAGCTGAAAGTGCTTGTCTGTTGTGCTTAAGTTAGGATCTGGCTCACTGAGATGTTTAGAGCACTGTTTCCCAACCTCTGTGGCTTGTGTCCCTTTAAAACAAAGTCATGTCTTTGTGTAAACCCCCTGTCAAAGGTTTAATATATGTATGAGTTGCGACCATATGGTTTAATTTAGGTTAATAAATAGAATCGAAAGAAAAAAAGTCATGAAAATAAACATAGTTTTGTGCAGAAAAAATATGTTTTTAATTCTCTCCTATCCAGTTATTCATTATGTGACCCCCTCAGATTTATCTCATCACACATTTGGTGGTCTCGACCCCCTGGTTGGGGAACACTGCTTTAGTGTGAATGCAGATGCATTGCCTTCTTAACTCAGAGGTTCTCAAATATATTCCAGAAATCTCCACGGGGTCCTTGACAGGTTTCCAGGATGTTTCTTAAGAAAATTATTTCAAGAACAAAAAGTGAACAGCCAGCAAACATCTGCATCATTTCAAATGAAAACTCCCTCTGTGAGTTCCTGCCTCGTTTATGTTGAACAAACAGTTTTGTCTCAAACTAAAGTGATGTCCCAATGACAGAAGTGATGTTGACCTCAGAAACTAACCTCACTGATACAGTATGTGTACATGTTTGGACCATCTTCAGCTCTGTACAGCACATCGTGTAGCTTTGGTAGGAGATGACCCTTTATCTGAAGTGGGTTAGTGTCGTTCCCTTTTCACCGAGCAATCGAAGGAGGGGAATCACACAACACTCAACTTTTCCAGCGTTGCCATTCTTGGCTGCCCGTTGACCTCTGACCCCTTTGGTGAGATGTGAACATGAATGTGCCTCAGGGGAGAAGAAAACAAACTCCAAGGGCAACAAGGTAGCATAGTGACCAGCCTTTCAGACCCTATTTTGGTAAGCATCCTCATGAAGTGTCCTTGAGAAAGACACTCTATTCGTCCCAAAGCAGTTGCTGAGCTTCGTCCAAAATGAGTGGAAATTGGAGATTTCCCTTATTGGAGTCAATAAATAATCATTCAATGTATGTGTTTTGTGGTTTTCTGCAGGTAGTGGTTGTGTTCTGTCTGTGGAATACTGATGTCATCAGAGCTTATGTTTTTCAAGCCAGTGGACAGACAGAGGGAGGAGACAACCCACCAACTCATACTAAACGTGAGAACAGTCTTGGTGCTTGATTCAGGACAAATGGAAAAATATGTTTCATTCCCATTTTGAACAGTTTCTTGTGTAGTGAAATGTAGCTAATTATAAATGCTTAAAATCACCAAACTCGTGGTTTACACGTTGTCGCCCTAAAAAGATTAAATACTTTATTAATATTACATTTTTGCTGACCCTTTACAGAAGTATATAGTGCAGCCGTTGGTTTCAGTGCATTTCACAATGTTATTAAAAGTCTCAATTGTAGGCAGGGATCATTTTAGTGCATTCATTGATGCTCTGACATCTCAGAATGGTATGCTGCAGAAAATTAGGTTGATGAAAAATACATTTCTGAATAAATATTTATATAATAATATAATAATTTTATTTCACATCAGCCCAGATCTCAAAATTCAGATTCCAATAAGTTTCCAAAACAGCCCCACAACACACTACTATAATGAATCCATGACCAAACATGTTATCTGGCTCCGTCTCTTTTTGTTTCATTGTGCATTGAAGAACTGAAACCAAAGACCACCCGCAGAGTGCTTTGAAAACAGTTTGTAGTAAAACCATTTGTAGTTATTTGCAACATGTGCTCTTTGTTGTTAATGAACTTTGACCTGCATGTAAACTTTGTGTGGTATACATGCATAAACAAATCGTCCGTTAAAGATGTTTACACATTTCTTTTTAAATAAGGCGAAAGCAGGCGTCTGAAGAAAGAAAATAAAACAGATTCATATCTGAGTTCAAGTTTTGCTGATGTATACAGTACGTTTGCAGCAGTTGTAACTAAATGTGCTCTTCTCCCCCCTCCAGCCGTCTCGGAGTGGGTCAGCTCAGCGGGCTCTTGCAAGGGGAGGTGCTTTGAGTTGGAGGAGGCTAAACCTCCAGGATGCAGGTGTGACAATCTGTGTAAAACCTACTACAGCTGCTGCTCTGACTTTGACGAGCACTGCTTGAAAACAGGTCAGTCTGATGTCACTCCGCCGTAATGACTTCTCCTGGTTTGATCTTTTTTAATACATCATGCTCTGACAAAGAAACGATGTTTTCTGTCCTGTTTGATAGTTTTAAGGATATCAATAAAAGTCGTTGGCTAAGAAACAAGTGATTCAGTTTTTGTTCAGAGCACTAATAAAATAAAACCAATCTGGCACTTGTCTCCCATGACTGTCTGTTACTGTATGTAGTGTTAAAGATATCCATAATCAAGTTGAGAAGCATTTTATATTATTAAAGGATCAATTTGAACAAATTGTGCAGCCTTGTAAGTGCTCATGTATATGCTGTCCTTTCTCGTTAGAAGCAATTCTGTATTGACCAGCTAACAGATTTAAATAATTTGTGTGTTTATAGTTGTTTTTGTAGTGGTTTAATGTTATCAATACACATATAATAATGTGCCAAAAGCTGGAGGAGCATTCCTATGTAAGCCCTTTATGTTAAATGATACTGTTAAACGGTGTTGTACGTACTTCATTGTATCTTCAAGGACATGCTGGTGTATTTTATATTTTTCTTATTGTCAACAAAGCCCATGCAAAGGCCCAAACCAACAATGTGTTACTATGTCTCCCTCTTACTTTTTGACTTCCCTACCATGTCTGTGGCACTCAGACAAGATTTACAATTTTAAAAAGCTAAAGTTAGCCATCATTACTCAAACAGTGGGGAAAAAATATTGTTTGGGACTGTTTTCAGCAGCAGATCCCACATGTGATTCTCTAGTGAGTATTTGGGGCAGCAGGTTGGTGTATGTGGGACAGTCAAAATAAACTACCATGTGTGTGTTCATGGTGATGAAGGAGAATGTGCAGCAGTGAGGCTCACTGATGTGTTTTAGTTTTGTGTTTTTAGACAACAATAGAGTTATATGACTCAGAGGAAGAAGAGATATCTGGCTGCAGATACACCGTACTTGTTAGTAGAGACATTCAGTGTTCGTTATGGTCTTTTCATGAGATTTTTTAACAATAAGAAAGATATAGAATTTCACCAGACTGATCCTTTAGGTCTCTGTTTGTATCTGTATACGGCAATGCTCTGATTGTTGATTCAGTTTGAGTTTCTAGGCAGCAGGAGTAAACTGTGTGTTTGCTGGGGACTATAGTTATATCTTTACTATTAAATTTGTTTGGAATAGTACACAGCAGTACTACAGTAGCTCCAGGACCCAGAAAACTCAGCGTACACAACATGATAAGTGCTCTCTGCTGTAGCTGATGAAACATGGACAAAGGGCAGCTGTCCATCTGATGCTAATTTAGACCTTGGCTGGGTGTAGAGAGTGCAACCACAGTTTCATCTTGAAAACATTAAGCAAACAACGCTGGGACGTTTTCCAAAATAAAATAAAAAATCTGTTGATTGGCGCTCATGAACTCTACAACCATGAGCTACTTGTCTTCTTTGCTTGTAACTGGATGATTTGTAACAGAGCTCGAGATTAAGTTCATGTGGATTCATTTGATCGGTGATGTTTTTCATATGGTTGTGAGCCTCATTGTGAGGTTTTAAAGCATTGAGGTTACTCTGATGAAATTATATTTAATGAACTTTCCTCTTTTTTATGTGTTTCAGCGGGAGGTTTTGAATGCACGCAGGATCGCTGTGGGGAGGAGAGGAATGACGACCACGCTTGCCACTGCTCAGAGGACTGTCTGGAGAGAGGAGATTGCTGCTCCAACTACAAGTCACTCTGCAAAGGTACTTATCATGTCTCTACAAAGCATTACATAACAATAAGAAACTGAGAATGAATGTGCATGAAAGCAGGTAATCATTCTGTGCTGTTGTTTCCATGTGAGATGAGACTTCATGGGTGCAAGAAGACTGTGAGGAGATCAAGAGCGCTGACTGCCCTAAAGGGTGAGTCTGAAACTGATTAAAGAGTGTGTGTTCTAATAGAAAACATGCTGCAAATTACATATTTTGTTATTTTAATTAAGAGTATGAAGATATGTTTCTGTCAAATCATTACCTACCATACTCATAAGAATAAAAAACTGTCTGTCCTTTAGTGTCATTTGTGAGGACTACAATTGGATGATGAAGTTGATCAAAGCTCTTTTCATAATTTATCCTTTCTTAGTTATTGCCTTTTAACATGCCGCAATTGCCACTTGTGCATTTTGCCTTTGCATCCTTGTTCTCCTCAGCTTCATTCGTCCTCCCCTCATCATGCTTTCTGTCGACGGGTTCAGAGCCTCCTACCTGAAGAAGGGCAAATCTGTCATCCCCAACATACACAAACTCAGTACGTCTTCTTCTTGCTGTAGTTGTATCGATTATAGAGATTCTGGTCTATGAGACAGTGTGAGAGAAGATCTTAGAGAAGCTCTTCAGAAGCAGCTTCATTGCTTTAGTGGGTTTACACATAAAATGAATTTTGCTTTGATGTTTTGTTGCTTAAGCACAGTAGGTAGAAAAATACAAGAAAGATAAAGATACTGTATATTGTCCATGCTGTACAGGTGACAAGGCAAGATGTTGTTCAGCTGCAGATAACTTAAAATATGTTTTATAAAGTTTAATACTGAATGATTTATATTTGTTTCCTCTTAGGAACATGTGGTACTTCAGCGCCCTACATGCGACCAGTCTACCCATCAAAGACATTCCCAAATTTATACACCCTAGCCACAGTAAGTGAACCCATGTAATATCTGAATGACTGGTTCATATCTTTATCATGTAAGACCGGTTTTTAACATGAACTCAGATCCAACAAGCTGTTCATGTTGTGACGCTGAAGCAGCTCTGATTTTTATATTATATTAACTGTGGGGACATTGTTCTGTGGGATCTTTCTGCAGGGTCTGTATCCAGAGTCCCATGGCATTGTGGGGAACACCATGCACGACCCGGTGTTTAATGCCACCTTCAGCCTGCGTACTAGAGAGAAACTGAACCACCGCTGGTGGGGCGGACAACCTGTGAGTAAAGTCTGCATACCAGCTTGTGATTGGATTAGAAACTCACAGGCTGGCTAAATAAACCACAGTGAAAGGAGACAGTTTATGCATATCACTGATCAGGGTTAAAACTTCACAAAGATCACAATAACCAGGTCTAGTTTCACGTCCTGGAGGCCGTTTGAGAAAACTACCTTTTGTAAAATGCATCATCTTTCCCTAAAACAGATGGGAAGACTGATTTCAACTTTTAGCTCTCCTTTTAGGATACAGGACACATTTAGCCTAGCTTAGCACAAAGACTGGAGTCAAAGGGAAACTGCTAGCCTAGCTCTGGCCTCATATGAACAATTTCCTCCACAGTTATCTTATTTAACACACCCTGTTCACCTTGTAACCCTTTTTTTATTGTAAAAACTCCAGATTAGAGCTATTTCTTGACCGACGACAATCGCATACAGTGACATCACACAGCATCTCAAAACTCCCAATAATAGTTGGGTTGCCAGATTTCACCACTGTCCTACTATACACAAAACCGAGCTGACTCTTAGATGGATTTGTGACTAGCTTGCTGCTAACAGTCATGTAAAAATTATTAGTTTTGATGTAAGTAAGGTAGGAGTTTTTCCCTGCCTGTAGCCTTTGTGCTAAGCTGTGCTAAACAAATCCTGAACCTATGTCTGTAATGGTCCTGTATTCAGAGAGATAAAACTGATTTTGATTTTCTCATCTGAACATTGATAAGATATCAGGTTTATTTCCCAAATATTGCAGTGTCACTTACATACATTAGCTAAATGTGTGTTAAGTTATGGTACTAGAGCAGGAGGGCAGTGGGAATAATAGTATAGGTGAACAGTATATCCGACTAGATTAGTTAAAAGAAGAAAGACATTTCTGATAACATACTTTCCTTTCTTGTTTTACAGATCTGGATCACAGCAGAGGAACAAGGAGTGAAAGCAGGCACATTCTTCTGGCCTTGGTACTTAAGTTAGTACTGGAATATTTTTCAAAAGCTTCAGATACTGAACGCAGCACTGCACTGGTAACTAAAACCTTAAGGACTCAGCTGAGAGCATAGAGGCTAAAGGTAGTTTGGAAGGGAAATTATACAGGTTATTTTATGTTTATTTAGCTGGTGTTTGTGTCTAACATATATATTCTAAAAGTTAGTTATAATAGGCCTACACAGTGCTACATAATATACAATAAATCATGCTGCAGCATATGCTCCTAGGTTATTAAGATTTACGTTAATTCGTTTAAACTGATTTTTATATTCCAATTTCCTCCGTTTATATCATATCAATGTCATCACCAAATAAACAGGAGTATAAATAAATTTTCCAGATATCCAGAGTTTATCAGCGTGTTTTCAGTTTAGCATTTTGAGACTCTTTGATTCACCCAACTATGGCAGCACGGAGAGATTCGTTTCAGAAAACATTTACATATCCGTGACATAATGATCACAAGGGCAGGGGAGGCTGAGCGCTGGTCACATCCTGAGACTGACTGACAATGGCCCTAAACATCCTACACACGGACACGGGACAATAGCCCTACACACTCAGTCACAACACAGGCCATTGAGGGCTCAAAGCAGCCTAAACACCGGCTTGTTGAGGCAATGAGCAGAAAATTGCTTCAATCAAGAAAAAAATGTTGAAGGCAATGTGGTGAAAGACATCAGGCTGCTTTTTATATACTGATATTATTGATATAATACATATAATACTGATTGTGTTAGGCTGGTATTTCCACGTATTGAGACATTAAATTAAGGAAAGGTAAATAATAAGTCAAGTATCAACTGTGAAGAATCTCTGATAAGACATTTTGCTTGTTAATCAGCATTCACCATGTTTTGTTTCCAGGGTGATTCCCCTGGAGAGGAGGATATTGACCATCCTGCGCTGGCTGCATCTGCCTGATGATGAGAGGTGTGTCTTTCTATTCTTCAGACTTCACTTAGGACTTAGAAAAGAATCCAGTTTTGTATTGTTTTTTTCTCTCTCATGGCAAAAACTTTTACTTGCAGTAGCAGAAAAGGCACAGGTGGAACTAATAACATTAGTGTTGTCTCAGTATCCCTGTAAGCCAGCTGTAGACAGCGAGCCAACACAATGTGCACAACACTGGGGCTCTGGAACTGGGCCACCTGAATTGAATGCAGCTGATATTAATGTGTTTTTTCTGCTACTGAAAATCAAAGTTTGTGCCATGAGGTTTATAGAAAAAAAAAATCAAATGATTATGTTTGTTTTCTCTTCGAAATATTTTGTTTTCAGCTTTCCCTTTACACTAACACACAAGCTAGCTTTCTAGATGTAATATAACTTTGTCTCCACATTGCTCAGTACTTATTTAACTGTCAGGTTTCAAGCTCCTGTCCCCCTGGACTCAGAAACTCCTCATGCTCATAAGGATGTTTAAGTGACTGCAGAGGCCCAGGGTTTTACTGAAAATGTGTATACTTTAGAATATATTTTTGATAGGGTGATGCTTATGCATATATAGTTTAAAATTTAACTGATATTGTATATCAAATATTTTAGATATCATCGTCAGACTTATGTGGGTTTATATAAGAGGTGCTGGGTGTTTTATATTTAGTCAGGCGTCTCTGTGAGTTGATAAGTGTCTCTAGAAGACTTGAAGATAAAGGTTGTTTTTAGAGTTGTGCAGATGCTGGGTCAGTGAAGGGGTCATGAGCTGATAAGTGTTTTTAAAGTGTGTTGAGGCAGCGGGTTAGGAAGGTTCTTGTGTTTCGGTGTGAGCTAAGGTGGGATGCTCACTGTCAGAAACAACAAGCTTAGTGAAGAGTTTTATTTTCTTTACTCATCACGGTGACCTCAAAATGCTCTCCCACCTAAAGGGTTTTTAAGATAAACCTAGACCTCATGATTAACTTGTCTTTGTCGTCTCTCTTCAGGCCGTACGTTTACGCTGTGCACTCAGAGCAGCCCGATACCTTTGGACATCGACTGGGACCGCTCAGCAGTGAGGTGAGTGTGAGACCTGAGGGGCGGAAAGTGACAGTGAAGCTGCTGAAAGTGTGAAAGCAATTTCAGTTCAGTACATCACTACATTTAGGATTTATTTCTTTTTTTTAATCCTGGTTTTTCCTGTTTATAGCTGGATAACCCTCTGAGGGAGATTGATAACATCATTGGTCAGCTGATGAACGGCCTGAAGCAGATGAACCTGCATCGCTGCATCAACGTCATCATCGTTGGAGACCATGGTATGACCACCATATAATACTCGAAGATCGGACATTTTGTGTTATCTTTTTTCTTTAGGTAAATCTGTCAAGTTGACGTAAAAGTGAGTTTATTAGTCAATGGATGACTTACAAAAAGAAAACAAGGGATACAAATACAGATAACCCCAAAACAGAGCAAATACTTGACTGTTCTTGGGCTTTTAATGATGCGTAATCATCTCCAGATTCAATGACGTCTAAAGTGTCAGCTCATCCAAACTACAAAAAACACATTTACATCTCACTTAGTAGTGTCTAGCCATGCAAATAGTTATAGGTTTCAACATATTTGTATTGGAGATTTCCGCCACCACACCCGTACAATAGGGGTGAATGAAATTTGACAAAGCTCAACTGTAGCCTGTCTTTGACGAAACAATACACAGTAGAATTTAACAAAAAAAGTTAACAACAAACGTTAACAAAAGATTTGTTTCTCACCAGGTTCAGGTTTGACATTTTTCAAATGTTATTTTTGTATTTGTGTTATAATGCTGTTATTTAATAAGGAGTTGGGCACGTTTAAGTGTTATTATCTCCTCAGGTGAACAGGTGACAAGCACTCCTCGAGTAAACGGCGGGCACTCTATGGATAGTATCCATAGCAAAGGCTTCTGAGCGCTAAACAGCTGCAGCCTATTTAACTTTAGTTACAATTATAGGCTACATAACTTTACCTGACAGGCCTTCATCTAGTTTTCCCCGTGTGAATTCCCTTCGGTTGTCTTATTTAGGAAAGAATAATAGATTCTGGAAACTCACAAACAGCGAGGATGAGTCTCTCTTCCAATGATTTGTGCTCCGCGTCGCGTACAAAAAGTTCAAGACAATTCAACTTTGGCAGCGGGCGGGCGTGTGCGTGAGGCGACCACTCCACCTCACTGGTAACAAGGACACTCGCCACTGAACATAGACTGTTTCTGCAGCTCCCTGATAAAAGAAAAATGTTTTTTCTGATACATGTTCATAAAAAGACAAGAAAACAGATTCATGTATGTTGACCTGTTGCTCAGAAGGTGCCTGTTATGATGTTATAATCGTGACTCTGGACTCTAACTTGTTTTAATAAGCTATAAAAGATAGGCAGTGGCAAATAGCTTTGGTTTAATATTTGATTTGATGAATTAATGTTTAAGTTGAGATTTACACAAAATATTTTATTGCTACTGTGTAAAGGGAATACTGCTGGTAAAAAGCACCTTATTTGTTTAAAGTGTTTGCAAACCACCTGTTATTGCACTTTTGTTTATATAGCAGTACATTTAAATTATGTGCACAATACACTTCTTTAGAATTACTAGAGTTTGTACCGTGGACAATCTTACAGTGACGACCGTATCTAAGGAATAAGGGTTCCCTATAGGATAGAGTGGGAGATGGGGAATCAAAGGAGTAAAATAAGCAAAGGTATTTTTGTTTTTATTTAACTCTTTTAAAACTTTTTTATATTTTCCTTTCCTATTGCCCAGAACTGGTAATGACATTAAATAAAGACAAAGATTTGGCGGCCTAATATGGGTTCTGATGGCTCGATTTATAAAGAGTTCAAATAGTCCCTATGACAACTTTTGACAGTCAGGTCTGTAGATTTTCTAGAGTAACAGGGACATTGTTTCTAGAAAGACACAATGCTGTTAAATTTGTCAGTGCTTTAAAAGTGGCAGCACAAGTTTCCGAGGCAGATATCTTAAACACATATAAACAAAACTATCGGCGTGGATGAGAAAAGGGGGTGAAAAAATATGTTTTATAACTTTTGTTACCTTTAGGTGAACTGAGCCTTGAATAATAATAACAGAAACCAACGGCTGTCTTTTCTGTCTCTCAGGTATGGAGGAGGCCCACTGTGATCGCACAGAGTTTCTCAGCAGCTACCCGCTCAACATAGAGGAGATCACGCTGATCCCCGGCTCACTGGGCAGAATACGACCCCGTGACCCCAAATCCTCCACATGTAAGATAACAGTGACTGGTTTTAACACTAGACTGTATCAGATCTTTTAAGAAGTAAAACAGGCTTTGTTTTGACATGATATTTTCTTTTCCAGATGACCCAAAGGTTGTGGTTGCAAACCTCACTGTAAGTACTACAAGAAATAACACATAACACAAATCAAACCATTTTCCCTTTGAGTTCTCAAGCTGCCGAGTGTCCCGTTTGTCTGTGTGGGAGAAAGAGAGGTCAGGTCGTTCACCTTCGTATTTGTTGTTTCAGTGTAAAATGCCAACTCAGCACTTCAAGCCATACCTCAAGCAGAACTTACCAAAGAGGCTTCACTACGCCAACAACCGCAGGATCGAGGACGTCCACCTGCTGATGGAGAGGAAGTGGCACATTGCCAGGTAACCTGTGACCGACTGATTCGATACTGCTAAAGGAGATTTTTTAATGCCAGTAATTCAGCATCTAGCAGTCCCTGCTCTGTGGGTGGACTGGACCTCCTTAAGACGCGAGCACCTAATATAACCCAACCTAAACCAGGTCCAGCTTAAATTTCCACCCTTGAGACTGTGGAAAATGGATGTAAGTGCTCTGTGGTGGCACTTTTTCTACACTCGAGTCTAATCATGTCCTAGTTCATAAGAATCTGATTTTTATTCTATACACTGAAACACCATAAGCATAAGCCCTGTCTGTGTGGTGTAATCTGCTTCATCAGCTAGGCAAACTGCCAAGTGGATGCTATTTGCTATCAATTAGACAGTGTAGGTCAAATAATTAAACCATCATTCAATTGAAGACATCTTTTAAGAACCCTCTGATCATTTATTTGTGCAGGAGCATGTTGGCCAGTTTCCGTTCACATGCCTGACATATTTGGATAAGGTGAAAAATGTCCTGTGATCAAAATAGAACTAAGGCATTTTTTGAGTCCCTGAAAGGTTGATAATTTAGACTTGGCAGACTTTCACCCAGCAGTGACAGAATAAAATAAGTAAAATTTGGGACTTGTTATTACATAACTGTTTAATTTCTGTTTCAGTGGCCTCTCACACTTCAGCTAGAGAAATCTTAGGAGGAATTATTCTGAATATGCTCTCATATTCTCTAGTATCACAATTGTTTTCAGTTTATATTTTTATAATTGGGTGCAGAAGCAATTGGTTGTTGAAATTTTGTTGAATAGTTTTTCATTTGCTTCAGGAAAATGCCAGAAAAATTGAGGACTCGGTGTGGCTTCTTTGGTGACCACGGCTTTGACAACAAGATAACCAGCATGAGGGTACCGTGTAGTATTAAAGTTTCTTTAATATCATACCTCTTTTTCTCTCCTGTATTATTGTAACTGTGTACGAGGTTACAGGTTTATTGCATTTCACCTGCTGTCTGATAAAATAGTGAGTTTAAGATGTACTCTTTTATTTCTCTGATTGAATTCTCCAAATGCAACCACCAAATCCCTAAATTTCCTACAACCCTTGCCAACATGTTTAATAAACTGCTCTGCTGTGACTGATTAAAGGTTGAAACCAGATATAATAATAATATATAACTGATGAAACATGAGTTAAAATTGTTTTGTACTGTAATAATCACTAAACCATCAGCAGCAAATTGCTTCTGATGCTTCACATATATGTGGTAACCACTTGGTGCAGCTACTGTTAAAGGACTGCAGAACTATAATAAAGATGATAATAGTGCAGGTTTAGCACTGATTTAGAAGAGAAACTTTCTCTGTGTTTAATGCATACATTTCTTTTTTTTTTTTTTCATGCAGACAATTTTCATGGGTCATGGACCAAGCTTCAAGTTCCAGAAAAGAGTGCCAGAGTTTGAAAATATAGAATTATACAACGTCATGTGTGGTGAGAATATTATTATTTGCATAAGAATAATCTCAAAGTTGTTTTTTACAGAACTGTTTTTTACAGCTACACAACAAACTGTAAAAGAACCTCTTAGATTTTATCCTAAAATGTTCATGTTCAAATACACTGAACATGCCGTCTCTATTTCTGCCTTTTTTCTGTCTCAGACTTGTTAGGGTTGAAGCCGGCCCCTAACAACGGGACACACGGCAGCTTGAACGATATGCTGAAAGACCCGCCGTACCACCCCAGCATGCCAGAGGAAGTGACACCACCGTCGCCAGCGTCCGACTCTGATGACACTGGGACGCAAGACTTGGGCTGCAGCTGCGATGATGAGGTCAGAGGAGGACAGTGACATCACAAAAAAACCCCCACATTTCTCACATGGATTAAAACTGAGCTGGCCACGCTGTACTTGTAACCGTGTTACATAACAAAAAGATTAAAGCCGCATTACTTGACATTCATCTCTTTGACATCTGTGTTTTTCTGCTACAGAACAAAGTGGAGGAGATCATTGAAGCCTTCAGTCCTGCACAAGATGGAATCTACACCTACAGTAGGTTTCTATACACTCTCTGTGTCTTTTTAAAGCTAAACGTCTAGAAGAGCTGCAACAGGACAATGGACCACTGATCAGCTGTGCGTATGTTGCAACTGAAGGAAATTGTTGCCCAAATTGTTGCCCAAACATGCAGCATTAGTTTTAGTAGTACCAAGTTCTTTGTCATACGATGCGTTGGAAAGTATTTTTTATGTTCTTATTACCCACCACCAGAGATACTACTAAGAGTACTAAAATATTCTATTTCAGTAAAAGTACAATTATGTTGATGAACTTTACTTAAGTAAGAGTAAAAAGTAGCCCATTTAATATTTACTCAGAGTAAATGTGATTTAACATATAATGAAGTACAATACTTCAAACAAACATACTAAAAACGACTTTAAAAAGTACAAGTACACAAAAAAACTACTCAATTACAGTAATGTGAGTAATTGTAATTTGTTACTTTCCACCTCTGCCCACCACACATCACTGATATTCAGTCTTTGGACTGCCGAACTGAAGCACTATTTCGAGTTTCCTCTGTCTTTTATGAGGCAATAATAATCTAGAACTTTTACGACATCTTTTGGTGACTGGGAGGAACTGCAACAGAATAGACGGCCATCTGACATAGCTTTTTATCGCGTAGGTGATAAGGGCATGGACTGTGTAGTGACATAATCATACAAAATATTTGTTGTCAATGGTTTAGGATGGATGCTTTTTGGTCTCAGTTGGTCTGGAGGTTTGGAGTTTCTGTGACTTCACTGACGGTGTATTTGTGTGTTTGTGCAGACAGTACCCACCTCCCGTTCGGTCGCCCAGCGGTGATGTTTGACACTCAGTACAGTTTGCTTCATCATGTGGAGTTCATCAGTGGGTACAGCAAAGAGCTGGCCATGCCTCTGTGGACAGCATACACACTGCAACGACAGGTACACACACACACCATACATCCTTCACATGGTTTTCTACAAACTTTACTGCATTGTTTTTTAACGTTATGGCAGATTGCATTCTAAAGCAAACATAAATCTTTTTATCTTAATGTCCTTCTTTTCAATCAGTCCTTTTCAATGAAAATCAAGTTTTGGAGACTTAAAAATGGCTGCAGATAGATAATATATCCCTTATTTATTTCTTTATTTGTTGTCAAAGTTCAGCCCTGTAGAAATGCACCTGCCGAAGGGACTGTTTTTACTCTTAGTAGGCTGCATAAAACCGTAGCTTTTTAAATGCACATAGTCTCTTTTTGCTTCCAATAACATTAGTGTTTATGTTTTTCAATGCCTGTGATGCCAGAGCTTCTTTGAATTCACAATTAGAGAGAGAAATTCAAACTCTGCTTGCAACGGCATTACATCATTATTATAACAAATTGGACCAACCCCCCCCCGAAACTATTACATAAGATTTTATCTCCCAAAATCAGTGATACACTACTATATGTGCAGTAGACTTTCTCATGCTTGCACTAACGACATGATAACAGTGTAGGTTTCCTCACACGGTTTGTGTCCCTGAGCACCTTCAGCGTCTGGGTGTTAGGTTAAAACACGTTTTAATGACACATAATACATGCTGTTGTTGAGTGACGGAGCTGCACAAACATGCAAACATAAATACAAACGTGTCCAGCAACACCAATCAACACACAGACTCTGCGCATCTGACACTGAACACACACATTTGTCAGATGTTTACAGGAACTTGCTGCAGGTTTACAAGGTGCAGCTCCGCACTGATTGGACACATAAATTCACATGAATACGTATAAAAAAAAACACACACAGGCATGCGTGTATGTGAATGTGACTCTTTTCCTCTTTTTTTATAATTTCACTTTCATATTTGCTCCTATTCATTTTCATCCACAAAATCTCCTTTATTTTGCAGAATCCATTTGACATGATGTGTCTTTATCCAACCTCCTTACACAGGGAGTAAACGAGAACAGCAGATGGTCCAGGCTACACCAAATTAGATATATATATATATGTCAAAACATAAAAGTAAACATATTTGTTCACTTCTTTTCCTTGTTTGGTGTCTCTCAGGATGACACGACTCCAGTTCCAGAGGTTTCCCCCGGCGTTCAGTGTATCCGAGTCGACTCCAGAGTGTCAGATGATCACAGTCAGAGCTGCACCACCTACAGCCAGAGCAACCACCTCACCTACGGCTTCCTCTTCCCCCCAGGTAAGCCTGCAGGACGACCACAGGACGCTCTGCAGAGGATTGTTAATACTGTTTGGTTTATTGGACGGGGACGATGCACAGTATTCAATCAAACAACAGTTATTCCCAACTGAACACAGGCAAGGCTGTCGCTGTAATAAAGTATAATTAATCACTCAAATGCTGACGTACCTCGGTGACTTCTTAAAGTTGTTAACACAAATCTGTTGATCTCCATATATAATCACAACATATCTAAGACGCAAGTAGCATTCATATATTTACAGCACTTTTGTTTATGGTGTTTATCAAAGAACCAAACTGATGCAATGCCTATTTATTTATGTTTAACTGCAGTTTTATTGGAGTAAGTTATATTATAGTGATAGTTAATAACCAGTGATTAACCACCTGTAGTCAAGTCTGCTATTTTTACTTTTACATAACTATAAGACAAATTATATAACCTGTGCAAATTTCCCATCAAATCAGGCTATACAGCGATTGTGAAGTAATAGATAGTTATGTAATAGTTATGTGATTGTGATGTGTTCTACCGACATTTTGAACTGAATGTGTTTTTATATTGTAAGTATAGTACAGTAGTCATTACTGTATACAGAACACACTGAGATTACAGATCTTCATCCATATTTGCGGATTATGCAGGTGTCTACCAAACCCGAATATTGTTTGTTGACTTTACTCTGTGATCTGACATTTAATACAATATTGTTTCGATGTGTAAAAGCACCTGTGTTTGTTGTGTGATTTTTCTGGCAGAGTTGGCATCATCTCCAGAGTCCAGATATGACGCTTCGCTAATCACCAACACCGTCCCCATGTACCCTGCCTTCAAGAGTAAGTCACACACTTTACTTAATTCACACTCAGAATACAAGTTATTAATCCACAAGGGGGAACTGTGGCATTGAAGTGGGAAAAAAACCTGGAAGCACAAGTGAAGAAAAGTGTAAGTAAAACCAAACCATAGAAAAGGGCTAATGTGTCCGGTGTGCCGGCGTGCTTATATACGCCTCCGGTTACGCCGCCACACACTACCGTTCTAGCAACACCAGTAGGATTGGAGTAGTTTCATTCATAGTTCAGCCCTGCCACGCCCAGAGGCGTTCCCATAGCGTCGTCACCGACGGTTCGAGTTCCCTCGGAGGGGAACTATGTTACTTACATAATCTACGTAATTTAACTAAAAACAATCAATGTTGACTTTTTGTTCCGCCCGTCCACCCCAACCACATCCTTACTCTGACTTTTTTGTCATTTACATCCTACGCCTGCTTTTACCGTTCATAAATGACTCTACAGGGTTTCCCTGAGTGCTACAGAATAACGCCAAGGGGTCTTTATCATGCGTCCACATGTGACGGCTTGGGAGTGAGATTGGGTTGGGTAGTGATGTGGTTTTTGCCACCAAGCAATGATTGGTTTGCCAGAGCTGAAGGTTCACACTGCAGGTTTAAGTGATGGAATAATCTTATTGGAGTTCCAATAAAATAATGAATCTTCCAAAATACAAACCACCAGGAAAAGAGTACAGAGCCTGTTAGTTATTGGGATTCAACCCTGCAGAGATTACAAGCTGTTGGACAAAACAACAGAAAGACCTGACAACACAATAAAATCCATCTCATTTAACTGTCCGCGATTATCAGATTTGTGTGTCCCTCCTCTCTTCCTGTACATGAGCGGAGTCGTGTCGTGTCACATGAGACAGAGAACTGAAATGTGGTGATGTCAGGTCTGAGCGAGGACGGCCTGATACCCATTGTTTTTGTTTCTGTAGAGAGGACTTAACAGGACAGAACACACACACTCTCTCTGAATAGCTGTCTCATGCACATCATTCATCACTGTGGCCATCTGTGTGGACGGAGTGTACGCAGGAGATTTTATTGTTCATGTATTAAGGCTGGTACATGGATTGGTTAAATCAAGATTAAAGGGGAAGCAGACGGAGGAACAGGATTTATTTATTTTCATTCTTGTCCAGAGTGACTCATGATTGGAAAAAAAAAGTGGCTCATGACTGAGTTCAAACTGCCGGAGGTGACCCTTATGAACCCAAAATATTTCTACTTGTTGTGTAATATAGATTAAAAGATTAATTTATTTTACAGCCCATTAGAGGATGTTTTAACTTCTCCAGTAAAATTTTATTCGATTACTCCTTCCTCCTTTTCTTCCTGTTTTCCACCTTCAAAGAAAAAGTGTACTTGCATAACAATTACTGGAATTAAAAGGTGACTTAGTCAGTGATTTAATGGATTGCTTGAAAATGGATGTACTGTAATTAGGCAGAGATTTAAAGGCAAGCTATAAATTCAAATTAAGGCATGTTCTCTCCCCGGGTGGGTTCCTTTGGAGAGGAATCCCTTTAGTTATTGAGTGAACTACGTATTATTAAATTAACAACCTGCAAAATTTAAACACATGTAAGTTGTGTTATTCAGTGCACAAAGATTTGCCTCTAAGGCACAAAGACACAGTAAGCTGGGAACAGTTTCTGGAAAGTAAAGCTAGTGCTGCAGTGGTGTAAAAACCCTGCACTGTAAAAACTCCTGTTTGTATGATTTCATGTTTTATTTTATTTAACGGATTATGTAGATATACATGTCCCCTGGGCTTCTGCAACTTTTCGCAGCCAATTACATAGTACTCAGACGTTAATGCATTCTACTTCTAGACAAGTAATGACCATTTATTGATTTTTATGCATGAGGGTGTTTTTCCTGCAGAACAGCATTTAGTGTTCTGGAGATGGTCTGGTTGATCTGATTGTATCCCAGTTGCAATACACCTGCATTAACATGCTCTGATGCAGAGGGGATTTCCAGATCCAGACATGTTCAAACCAGGTGGAAATGGGGTTGATGAGTTCATGAAGGAACCTCCATCTTATCAGAGGCCGATGACACTGACTCACTTATTCCCGATTATTTATCAAAATGTCAGTATTTGCTTTGTATTGTACCATCTCATCTGTTTTCCTGCCTGCAGGAATGTGGACTTACCTGCAGGGGACGCTGCTAAGGCGTTATGCAGAGGAAAACAATGGCATCAACGTTCTCGCTGGACCCATCTTCGACTACAACTACGACGGCCTCCGAGACACCACAGACAAGATAAAAGAGTAAGTGATGGTAATTGGTCTGCACTTGTATGACGCCTTTCTAGTCTTTCTGACCACTTACAGCACTTTTACACTACATCACATTCACACAACACATGTAACTGTTTGATTGGATAAATTGAAGCTAAATGTAAAGTTGAGCTTCAAGCTTCATCAGAGGGAAAAAGTAGTTTGACAAAAAATGCTTAGCACAATGTCCACTTGCTAGAAATTTTTGGAAGCTGTCAAATATATGGATGATACTTTCTGAGTAGATGAAACGTATAAACAAACCATATAAAACTTTACGTGGTAAATTATCATTATCATTCAAGCATCTGCCAGATCTATAACAACAACCAGCCTTTCATGTTATAAGAAGAAACCTTTGTGAAATAAGTTTTTTGATATGTTGTTGAAAACATTCATGTTTATAGTATTATAAACTCAGCTTCTTTGTATTGTTAACTAAACAACATCAGTACAAAGTGACACAACACTTTTTTCCTGTTATTCTTATGGTTTATTTTTATTGTAAATTGTTTTAATCAGTTTTGAGTTGTCCCGGGAGTATGGGTGCTACTTAGCTGCTGAGCTAATATTTACATTGATTTAAAAATATATTATATAAAATATACTATAAATACATAACTTACATTGCCCTTTAACAAAAAAGAACATCAAACAAAACAAAACATCTAAATTTATAAAATGCTCCGCTGCTACTTATGTGACTCCCTCCTCTGTCCAGATTCTCGGCCGAGGCCCCGTCCGTCCCCACCCACTTCTACACAGTGGTGACGAGCTGCCAGGAGCTGAACCAGACTGTGGAGGAGTGTGACGGGGCACTCGGGGTCTTTTCCTTCTTACTTCCACACAGACCAGACAACAGTGAGGCCTGCAATGTGAGTTCAAACTATTTACAGCAGGGGGCAGCGCTGTCCCAGCATTCACTGCAGCTGCATGATTTCAGTTATAAAATAAGACCAACCAAGGAGACACACAGACTGTTGGGTTAACTGGTCTTTCTAATTTTTCTAATCTGTTTTATAAAAGATTAGTTAGGTGAGAACATGGGTATTCAAACAGGGTTTCTCTTATCTGGCTGATCTGACCTCTCGTGAAATGTGGAGCTTTCTCTGTGAGGTATTACCAGGAAAACTGCGGAAAGTCATGGTGACACAACAGCAAAATAAATACAGGTAAAAACAGGTCAAGATCATGTCTGTAGTCCTTTTAGTGAGGCTGTCCGAGACAATGATTCAGCTCAGTGTCATTTTTGCAGCTGTGTTTGTGGTTTGCCTTTGTTTAGAGAGACCTAACTTTGAGTTACTTAAAGATAATTATTTATTTCAAGAACGCTATACAGTTTATGACTAATTTGGAGAACCTTTAGAATATTTAGTAGTTAGTTGAAAGAGGTCAAATTAGGAGTGTTCAGTACATATAATGTGTTATACTTGGGTCAGCTTCATGAATTATTTTTTACATTATTGATATTTTAGTTGTATTTTCAGTCTGACAAAGGCTTGCTGGACTAGTAACTAGTAAATGATTAAAATCAAATAAAATGTCTGAGTTGAACCCTGTTGAAATCTTTCGTCGCAAAGAATAGTTAGAGATTAGAGATTAGAGGCCTTTTTTTTCCTTCTTAAAGTGAGATGAGAAGATCAGTACCACTCTCACGTTAAGGATGGAGCTGGAGCGGAGAGTGATTCACCTAGCTTAAAGTTCCAGTGTGTAATATTTGAAATGCAATATAATATACATAACTACATTTTCAGTGGTGTATAAAGAGCTAACATAATGAACCTTAGAATGAGACATTTCCATCTATATACACCGCGGGTCCTCTTACATGAAAGTCGCCGGGTTGTGCCGCCATTTTTTCTACAGAAATTTGGACAAATGGACGAACACATATTATTTAGCCCAAGAGCCGACAGAGCGTGTCGGCCACCGTAGATTCTCCTCCGAGCTTGGAAAGGTCGTTTATTGCAACTTGCAAACCTCATCACTACATGACACTAAAACCTACACTCTGAACTTTAAAGGACTGACATTTGCACTCATTTTAGTGCGGTCCCTTTGCCTGAAATAGACAGTGTCATTGTGCTCGAGTTTCAGCTGAAACATGCTGCCAAGCGCATATACAGAAACAGGAATGTTAATCACATACTATTTCTGCATCTCATGAGTCACAGCAGGGTTCCCTAAAGGTCTCAAACAGCGTGATGCCAAAAGACAACTAAATAAGTCAAAACTGCATCAGTGAATAGTAGGAACTCTCACTCTCACAATGACTCATAGGACATCTGCTCAAACCAAGAACTCACAACGAACAAGTTTATGTCTGTCATTGTCAAACAGGCAAACACTTTTTATTAGATTGTGTAAGGCATTCTTGTATTCCTCCGCAGTAACCACAAGAGTGAAAACAAGAAATAAACTAATTTATTACTTAAGAATAATAGTGCAAGCGTAATTTCCTCAATACACAGGCTCTGTAATGGAGCTATAAATCAGTCACTCATCAAGACTGCAAAGCTAATTTGGTTGCCAACAGGTTTACTGAGAAGTAAAGGGTGAAACTTAAAGAAAAACAAGCAATGAGATGAAATGATATTTGTGAGCTCAATTGTTACAAATAGGCAATTCATTTTTTTAACAGTCATGATATAACAACATATTTGTAAACATGCACACTATGTGGGTAAAAAAAAATATGACTGTCACAAATGGAAACAGACCAAATAACAAAATAGCAAAATGTGACACCTTCAAGGTTTATGCATCTTTTAAAAATAGGACAGCACATATAGACAAATAAAACAGACAGAAAGTCTTGCTGAGTGGTTTAAATATATATATTTTTAATTTTACACTTAGCTGACGCTTTTATCTGAAGTGACTTACAATTGCTATACATGTCAGAGGTCACACGCCTCTGGAGCAACTAGGGGTTAAGTGTCTTGCTCAGGGACACAATGGTGGACGTCTCACAGTGGGAATCAAACCCAGATCTCCCACACCAAAGGCAAGCATCTTATGTATGCGCAGTCCCCTCACTTAGTAAGTAACCACTATGAAATAGAGTTCATTCAAAGTTCAGTCTCTCTGTTCCTGGCATCTTGTAATTGGCTCATGTGCATTTTCTTTCTTGCATTTCTTTCTATTTATGAGTCAGAGGTGTTGTGGGATTCAACCTAAATCACTTCCTTGATCGTTTACAGAAATGGATTTTGGCTCTGGGAGGCAAACACAGAAATCCTTCCTGCTGTATAACGGGAACTTTTCAGTCATTTAAGAATCACAGGTTCTTTGAGCAAGTCTTGCTGCTGCTGCACAGTGATAAACATTCTTTGCATGTTTACATGTAAGATGCAAATTTGTACACACTATAAATTAAACAGTAGCTCCATTTCAAGGGAGAACCATTACAGTTAACAAACAACAAAAACCTTCACTGTAAATGTCATGATTGGATGAAGCCAACATACTTGTGCTCTGCTGCTGTAACTCTGAGTCATTTATACGTAACAAAAACATAAAAACTAGCCCTTAAATAATTTTCTCAGCACAATACCGGCTCAGTTTCTCTTACAATTAGTAAAGTCTGTTTCTGATTGGTTGACAGACCTAATCCCCTGAAAGGTTTCAGCATCTCATATTTTTATTATGTTGTTTAACGAGTCCAAACACAGCACTGACTTTTGTTTAGTCAAACTTTATGAGATCATTCTCTGCTTCTATCTAACATTCATAAAAATATGCAAACAGGCTGTGTGGTGTAGCCTGGCCGGAAGGGTGGTAGGTAGGCAGACTCAAACATCGTATGTTCGCAGAGGTGATTATTTTATTTACAGTGGTCTGCAGTACACAGATAATTCAACAATCAAACAAACAGAAAGACGTAAGAAAAAATAACACATTTAACTTGTAGCAACACTAACAAAAAGGCACGTGTTCACAGCAGCCTCACCTCTTTCCCCCGTTGGGAGCACAAATCCCACTGTTTATATAGGGCGGTCAGTTCACACCCAACCGCCTCAGCCCATCCCATTCTGATGCAGGTTGATCTACTCCATAACATTAATACCTAGAAATCTCTTAACATTTGGAACTTCGTTACCAGTTCGCTCCGCTCCCACAGACTAGAAAACAGGTCAGGGTTATTCACACATTTATTCACAATAATCAAAAACAACCAAAAGAAACATTCCGATAAAGAAAGAAAACCCTCTGCTTGGTCATCCACGACCACCCTATTCCTATAAAACAGGAAATGCTTAGGCCGGCCCTTCCCCAAACAATTGTCCTGCATGGTGGAACCGGACAAACAATTGTAAGTATTAACACAGGAAAACAGTTAAACCATGTTTAGACTTGCAACCTAATAAAATGGAGCTGAAAATAACTTACTGTATGTGAGTTTACTCTAGCTTATCATAATGTAACATAATGCAAACACAAACAAC
The DNA here is from genome assembly GCF_021292245.1 of Micropterus dolomieu. NCBI lineage: Eukaryota > Metazoa > Chordata > Actinopteri > Centrarchiformes > Centrarchidae > Micropterus > Micropterus dolomieu. The sequence continues at coordinate 462,787 of NC_060158.1, read as the reverse complement.
CCGGCACAGTAAGTGGTGCACTTTTACACAAGATATGGTAAATTACAAAAAAAAAAAAACACTTATATGTATAAACTAGAAGGTAATGGCCTGTATGGGACAAGTGGTGATTCGTCATTTACCAATCTATCTTTTAATATAGGATTTCTTTAAGGATAAGGCTTGCGTTATTCTAAATTTCTCTTGCCCAGGGGTTCCTGGATTATGCAACTGCATAATCTGTAGGCGTCAGCATGTGTTCATGTGCGTGAGGAAATCCCTTTCTTTTCTTGGTTGGAGAATCCAATATCTTTGAGGTCAAAAATGTCTTACACACAGCCTTCTTTCTCCCCTGATATATTTTCAGTTTTACTTTGCCAAAAAGAGAAAATAGTTGGTGACTAGTCTGTCTGGTTTTGAGATAATCTTCTTAGAGGGATTCTGAAAACAGTACTGGGCCATTAAATTAATTGACTGAAACAACCCCCTGAGTCATACTAAGTATAGGGTGATACTATTAGATTGGTAAGGACACAGTAAGGATGATTTTGAAATAGCAGCGATGCACTGCTTTTAGCCTTTTAAATATCAGTTGAGAGTTTCGGGAGGACGTACCAAACAAACACTCTCTTTTAAATGTAAAGTCTGTGCAGCACTGTTGGAGTCTTGAGGTCTGGAGAATTGGTGTCCTGCCTAAAAACTGGTATTAACAGAAAACTAAGAGTCTCTTCTAAACGAGTCAAGTATCTGCTTTTTATCTTGTACAGCTACTTGCAGAAGGTGGCTGGACTGTGGTGGAAGATGGATGCCGTGAATGGAAATACTTAGTTGGTTTTAACGTGTTTAAAATGATTGACTGTTGAATAAAAATATTAATATTTCACATTAACCCAGTGAACAGCCCGCCCTCACCAGAAAAACGGGCGTATTGATCACCTGTGCAAGCAGCCTGTTATGACTCGTTGTTAGGAGTCTTCCTTTAGCGCACATAGTAATTATGACTATAGCGCAGCTGGCGAATGGAGGTTTTTGGGGTAAAACAAATTTTCACCCAGGAGTCACATATAAAACCAAAAGTGCATACTTCACTTTTGACGTATGTAAAGTACTTATTTTAACCCAAACAACAACTTTTTTCTAAACCTCTAAAGCTGTTTCGTTTTGAAGTTGTTTTGTTGCCTAAACCTAAACAAACTGTGAGTATTTTTACAACGTTAACCACGTGTTTAATGTCAAGCCTGTCGTTCAGGTATGAGGACGCATTGTATGTAAAGTAAATGAGCATTAGAAGAACTGAAAAGTGGGTTCTATGGTGCACACACTTAGTTCACCTTGGCACAGCAGAACATTTCCAGCAGGGGTACTTACTTATCTAACCCATTTCATATGGTTTGTCTGCTCACAAGGTCTTCTGATTTGTTTACAAAGAAACTGAGCTTCCAGTCTGCATAAAGGGCCACCCAGTCAGATTAATAGAGCACCAATTTAGGCAAAAAGAGAGCCACAGAGCCTAAAATTACTAATAATTGAATTAACTAGGAAGCTCAGTTCTTAGAAACAAATGAGAAAAAAAGCCTACAATAATATGACCAACCTGTGTGCAAACCAAACTAGTAGCTGTTGGGTCTGTCTGCACGTAATGCATGATGCCTTGAGATAAAAATTAGATTAATGACATGAATTATCTGACCTCTTTCTCTCGGTTTGAGCTTGCAGCTTTAACCTGAAGCCTGTTCATTTCCTGTATTATCAGAATCAGAAATACTTTATTGGTTGCAGATTTACAATCGTTCACTTTGCATGTTTAGATAGTAAGGAATAGAAATAATAATAGAAGACAGATAATTAGAAAATATAAAAAATAATATAATAATAATGTACAAATCTAAAAGTCTTAATCTAAAATCTTAATGGATATGTATAGTATTTTACAGTATAACTGAAGTGTCATGATAAATAGTAGTAGTGAATTAAATACAAATAGTCATAATGAGTACAGGTACATTTGATATGGAATTGATACAATATTAAAAACAACAGTATTGGGACAGAGTAACCAGAATATCAAAGCCGGTTCAATCCAGGAAACCAAGAAACTAAGCATTTTCCACCCTTGACAGCTCCAGTGGAGCTGCTTAGTGGCCAGCAGACCAGGCTGCAGTTGTATTGGGAAGCTTCCAGGTGTGAATGTGATCTGCAAAAGGCCCAGTCAAGTTTATTTTCCATGTGCACTCCCACACGTAGTTCCTTCACAATAACCACATTGACCAATTATTGGAATCAGGAGTCACTTGTGCCTCGGCCCTCCTTAGATCCACAACCAGCTCCTTGGTCTTTGTCACCGACACACCTGTAGTATTCTCATCACCCTTGCTGATACATCCAGCTACAGTATCACTCTTTAGAAAACTTCTGAGTCCTTGGAGCCACTGGGATGTGGAGTCTTTGGCACAGGAACTAGGCAGGATGTCTTTCCACACCACAGGGACCCTTTGACGATTCAGGCTCTGGCTGAAGACATGGAGAAGGACTCCACATGGCTCAGGGGAAGAGGCTTTGAGCACCCTGGGGAAAACACTATTAGGGCCTGCAGCCTTGTTAGGAGGGGTCGAGCAGGACCCATTGTGTTACTGTTGGCCAAGCTGCCCTCAACTCCTCTGCTGCCAGACAGTCTGAAGCCAGTCTCCTTTTCAAATAACTCAACTTGTTTTTTAATATGTTTTCAGGAAGGATTAAAGAGCTGGGTCACACTTTTATGACAATGTTCTTCTTATGAGAAAAGTCCCCTACCAAGCCCAAACCTACAGGCTTAATAACCCTTGATTGAAACAGAGAGGAAAATGTTTAGAAATGTAATCCTGGCCTCAGGACAGGACCAGCAAGTGAACTTCTCAAAAAACCTAAAAGTCCCCTGACCTCGCTATCAAAGACACGTCTCAACTGAAATACTAAGATACTGAAATAATAAGCTCTAGTGTAGCAATTTAAAGAAGCTGACTCTGATTTTGAGGTGTATTAAAGTATTATGTGCGTTCTCAGATTCCACATCTAAGGTAGAAAATGACAGACTGTAAAATTAAATCCAGGTGTTTCATCTCAATGTCAGATCTAATTACAAACTGCTCTTTGCTCCTCTAATATTACTACTTACTAATCATGGTTTTGCTCATTTGCAGTTGAAAAGACGTCTAGATGTTTAGATGAAAACGGAGCTACATTTGGTTGAAAAGTCAAACCCTGGATTACAGCCTTTCAATGACTGTATTTCACTGTCGTCACAAATAGTTTGAGATTGGGAAACTTATTTTCCTTTTTTTCTTAAAGTATGATGAGAAGATCAGTACCGCTCTCACATTGAGAATGGAGCTGAAGCGGCCTAGCTTACATTTCCAGTATGTAATATAACTACGTTTTCAGTGGTGACCTTACATAATGAACCATTATGTTTTTATAACCTCAGAATGAACCATTTCTATCTATATACACCGCGGGTCCTCTTGGAAGTTGTTTCTACAGTAGCCCAAATGGACAAACTGCTCTACAGAGCGTGTTTCGTCAATACGTTTAATACGTACGAGGAAGAAGAACGAGTAACGTTAGTAGTTGTAGTAGTCGTCTGGTTTATTACAAAGTACGAAAAGAAATTTGGACTTCGCAACTCAGGAAATGGGAACATCCGAGGAGCATGTGAACGCACTGCGAGCCTCTGGTTGATATTTGTAACCCTCGCCACTAAATGCCACTGAAACTTGCACACTGAACCTTTAAATAGTAGGCCAACCCCCTCCTAACATTTTTAATAGTATCTATCTGAACTATCTAGGTTAAGTCTCAACATTCAGAGTTTATAATATTTACAAAAACTGTTTACAGGATTTGAGATTGTATCTGGGACACTGGTGCTTTCCAAATCACTCACTGTTGCCAGTATTTACAAGAGTTTCCCTGTCTGCTGTTGTCATGGTAACCGGCCTGGAGGGCGTCTCCTCACTGTTGTCAAAACATCTGCGGTGCGGCAAGCTAAGGCATGCACCTAACATATCTCGTTGAGATTCTATTTTCTATGTTTGCACAGATCTCTGTTAATGCCATATAGAAGAAGAGTCGAGTCAGTTTTATTGGCAAATGAGCACAAACTTACAGGAGTGTGATTAGATTAGGTACAGTTTAGTAAGAAGCACGGGCTTCCTAGACTGTTTTATTATTAAAGTCTACCGATGTTAGACTTTTGACTGTGGCCAAACTGTGTTTTAGTCGAAGCCCAGCTGCCGTCGTCCTGTAGATATCACCTCAGTGCCACATCTGGTTTAATTAAAGTTTAAAGTCGTGGATCTAGCATAAGAGCAGTCAAATCTGCCTCAACTGATTTTTGATATGAATGAACATCCGTTAAATTTAAGCCAAACAAATTGACTTAATGCTGTTAAGCCTATACATCATGAGCATGGTGACAGTGTAATTACTCTTACTGTCAGAAGGGTGAGACAAAAGTTCATCACTTGCACGTTTAAGTAATTGTCCTGTCCTGTCAGTGTTTTTTGGGACAACACACTTGTTACGATGAACATGTCCGTGGTACAGACATGTTCATCGTAACAGGTGTGTTGGTTTGAAGTTACGGCAGAAAGTAATAATTATTTCACTATCACCTTCAGTCCAGAATACTTTTATTTTATTTAAGTGATCATTTGTCTGTCTATTAAATGTCAGAAAGTAGTCAATAATTCTCATCAAAGTCTTTAAAATTGCTTTTTTGGTCCAACAAACAGTGTAAAACCCAGAAAATATGTTAAGGAAAAGTAACACACACATAACAGAATATTTGGTATTTTTATTATTCTGACAAAAAAAACCCCTTCTGACTAATCTCTACTTCAATCCCCCTCATTATTCTTACTTCTGTAATGAACATAATGGCTCAATATAGTATTTAAACTCATGCCTCCTCCACTAAATGAGATGTGATAATAAAAAAACTTAAGGGCCTGGAGGTTGGATTATGGTCAGATCAGAATTTTCTCCTGGAGGGCATCATAGTGTCGCACTGGGCTGTTCACATTAAAAGAGAGACAAAAATGAAACAAGGGTGCTAAAGATAGAAGCACACTGTTGGATTGTCAGGCTCGTATAGTTCAACAGACAGTGCCCCCTAACCTGGTTGACAGAAAAGTGTGGGAGGAGGTTGGACCTTCTGACAAACAGTTCTGAAGAAACACGCTCATCTTTGTTGGAAATTTTCCATTGGGTTCCTCTGATTAGAAGCTACTATTACATTGCAGTTGTGTCTGGGAAGCTCTGCCAGGAAGCACGTAGGATGTGTCCAAGAAGCGGTCAGATGCATTTGAGGATCAGGTGAATCCTCTCAACTGCAAAGAGGTTTTAAAGTAATGCGCTCTGTTGGGAATCCTGTGTTTACCGACTCTACTTGGAGAAAAAAAAGCTTATTGGCTTTCGTAGAAGTCAAAGAACATTAAAGAAGACCAGTTTTCACAGTGAGCAGAAAGAAATGCTTAAATCTACCTGTTAAAAAACACATTACAGTGTGTGCCAAACAAAAAGTGAACAGTTTGATGCTCATAGAAACAAATAAAGCTTTTTCTAATTTGGATAAACGGACGCTTTAAAGATGTTTTATTTGCAGTTTTCTTTTGCATTGTTCGATTTTATTTTTGACACATTTACTTTCACATTAGTGCTCTCCACCAAGATACACTCATCGCCTTTTAACAAACCACTAACAGAAAACTGGCAAATTATTGACATGATATTGCAGGGAGTTTGCTAAAAAAATTTATCATTTGGAAAACAATGATTTCATGAAAATAAGTCATTGTACAAAAGACTTATGGGATGATGAGGCCTGTAAAAGGTCAAATTTAGAAAGCAGTCCAATGAGGGACAATAAATCTGACAGGGAGCAGGCAGAAAACCCATTAAACAGGCAAGGTCCAGGAAAAACGCCCAATAAACACTAGAACAAACACTGGGGAAATGCCTGAAATGTTAAACACAAGGACAAAGCCAAACTATCAATGAAACAAAGGAACACACAAACTGAATACACTAGTGAGGTGATGCTAGAACATAGGTGAAACTAATCACAGCGGGGTAGATAATCAAAACTAACTAACATGAGGAGGAAGATACGTAAACATTGTCATTCTTCCTGAGGCAGGCTTCAGTTAACCATCACTCTCACTTGATTTTGAGTATGGTGTGAGTCATGCCCTAAAATAAATATTTAGTCATCCATTTCCACTTAGATTTGAAAAATTACATGCAAGATTCATTTGCTGCAGGTTATTTTTGGCAACAACCGTCAGACCAAAAATTTTGCGCAGGCGCTAATAACCTTTACAC
>NC_060158.1:424237-456348 GCF_021292245.1 Micropterus dolomieu | reverse complement strand
ACACGCAGGAGCACACACGCAGGAGCACACACGCAGGAGCACACACAGGAGCACACACGCAGGAGCACACACGCAGGAGCACACGCAGGAGCGCACACGCAGGAGCGCACACGCAGGAGCACACACGCAGGAGCACACGCAGGAGCACACACAGGAGCACACACGCAGGAGCACACACGCAGGAGCACACACGCAGGAGCACACGCAGGAGCACACACGCAGGAGCACACGCAGGAGCACACACGCAGGAGCACACACGCAGGAGCACACACGCAGGAGCACACACGCAGGAGCACACGCAGGAGCACACACGCAGGAGCACACACGCAGGAGCACACGCAGGAGCACACGCAGGAGCACACGCAGGAGCACACGCAGGAGCACACGCAGGAGCACACACGCAGGAGCTTGGAAACGTAGAGGCAGCAGAAAACTACATATGGCCATATGTCAAAACAGCAAATATGATATTTTAACACAAAATGTTTTATTATTATAGAACAAAGTTTAATATTTCTAGAAATAGTCTGAGCTATTTTGAGCTATGTTAAATAATGAATATTTTGCACAAATGTTTGTATGCCTGAGTCATAATATTACCAGAGTAAAGTTCTAAGAGAAAAAAAAGTAATAAAATAAAGCAGCAATTTTGAGAAATAAGTCATTATATAATGAGAACAAATGTGTAATAGTTCAGAAAAAAGTTTGGAGAACATTCGGTTTACAGGAAAGATTCATTTTGAATATATTCAAACCACAATATTGCTATGCAAAAGATATAACATCCTGAGAATTAAGTTATATAAATGATTAAAAAATACATATTAAATATTTTGAGAAACCTTTAAGTATTAAAAAGAGCAAAGCAGGGTGAGCTGCCTATCAGCCTATGTTGAGCTGAGCTTTCTAAAATTAAGATGAATCAAAAGTGTGATCAGATGTGGTGCAGAGCAGCCTGACACCTGGTATCTGGCATGGGAATATTTGTCTTCAGTCTTCTGTCATAACAAATGAAACAAGCACATGATACCTACGTGTCAGTCTCAGGTGTTTTCCCAGACAGATAAGCCAAACAGAAAACAAAACACACAATACCTGTGTTGAAAGTTTCATTTCAACGTGTAATCATATGACCTTCTTGTACGTTGTTTCGCAACTTTATTCTCAAAATATAACATCTTTGTTTTTTTTAAATATTGACTTATGACCTGACCTAACAAGTATTGTGTGTATCCAAAGTCTGAAATATCTTCTTCCTCAGTGACACAGAGCTCCACTCTTGTCCATGGACTATTTAAATCAGTGAGCCACACTGTTGCACTTGGTAACACTTTCCTTGATGAACACAAACGCTGTACTTTATTCTGACTCAGTCGCACATTCACCATCCTGCTGCCCCAAACACTCACACACACGTGGATTCATTGGCAGCTGGAAATATATAGTCCCTTCTGTTTGTTTGATAGAAAACTACGGTGACCAGCTGTTACAAGAAATTACTGAGGCTTTAGAAAAAATGAAACTATACATTGGTGAGCTTAAAAATGCATGTATTCAGAATGAACCAGTAGGCTTTGGGCCGAGAGCCACTATGTATTATCTTTCTGTTCCAGTTGTTCCCCAGACGTCCTGCAGGAATCGATGCTACGAGCCCTATGATGACGAGATCCCCAGCTGCAGATGTGATGAAAACTGTATCGCCAGCAGCAGCTGCTGCTACGACTACCATGACATCTGCACTGTCCCTAGTGAGACATTGTTGACCTTGGTTGACCTTTAATATTTTTTAACAATGAAAATTTCAAAATAATCAGCTTTGCTGTTTTATTTTTTCTTCTTCTGTCTTACTCCCTCTCCTGCTGAGTACAGGACGTGAGGGCATCATTAAAAAGGCAGTTTAAATTTTTAAAGAATTTATTAAGTTTTATGATCAAATATTGCGGCTCTCTTTAATAGAAAAAGTGATTCTATCTGCATTTTTTCATCTTTGGATGATTTCAATGTATTAACTCAAGCAATTGATCACCTCAGCTCAGCAGTGGGAGTGCACGAAGCTGCGTTGTGGAGAGAAGAGGCTAACGCAGAGCAGATGTCACTGCTCTGATGACTGCGCGTCTGCAGGAGACTGCTGCACAAACTACAAACATGTCTGCCATGGTGAGAATTGAAAGAGAGGACAAGAAAGATATAATGGACTGTGTTGTTAACTGCTGCTGTGGGTTGAACAGCTCATCTGAGCACCTATCCGAGCAGCTTAAAATGTGAATTCAAGATTTTGGCTGTTAAAAAATGTTTCTTCAGTCTACATCTATTTAACCAACAGATATTACTTTAATACTGGAACTGTTATTAACATGTTCTGCATTTTTTCCACCCTGCCGTAGGAGAGAAAGAGTGGGTGGAGGACGAATGTGAGGACCTGTCAGCCCCCACATGTCCAGCAAGGTAAGCATGTAGACTTTATGTGAAAGGAGCAGATCAGAAATCATGAATCATGATTAAAATCTGCTTTCAGCTTTATGTGAACTGAAACTATCAACCATTATTTTGTGCTGTAATGGAAATTTGCTGCATGTTATCGCCCCCTGGAACGGCCTGATCTACTGCACTATTTATCTCACCTCTGTCTGTGTATGCATTGCCTTCATTTGGTCTAATCTGCTTTTCTTGACTGAATCCCCCCCCCCACCCCCCCCTTTATTTTTACACCTCATAGCTTTAAGCGCCAGCCTCTGCTCCTCGTCTCTTTGGATGGGCTACGGGCTGAGTACTTGCAGACCTGGAGCTCTGTCATCCCTGTTCTGGACAAACTCAGTAAGTGTCAAACATATTACAGTCATTTTACATCACATTTTGTGTTCATGTCCTGGGGGCAAAAATAAGGTGTCTTCTACTGTAAAACTAAGATATCAGTTGCTCTTATGTACATGTACTCTAAGGTACCGTTTTCTTTTTAGTAATAGCAGACATTAGCAGTGAATTTGCATTCCCCTTACACATTACTTGTATTTTGGACTTGTTCTGAACATTTCCCAACAAAGAATAGTTGTGAATGTTTTTGATTTCTTTTCTTTGGTTTCAGGTAATTTCTGTGAACATGAAAAATATCTGTGTCTGATCCATCACAGTAAAATTTTATCCTGCATTACTTTAGTAATGAGAGTGTTTAGAGTGTTTTCACTTATTTAGATTGACTATTTTACATATCCAAAAAATACGGAGGGGGGTTAATTCTAGATGATAGTGGTAAATTTACAAGAACAAAATTCAGAAATTCCCTGAAATTAAAGTCACATAAAATCCAGATCACTCTGTAGTTTTCTTCTGAAGTATGTCCAATCCATGGTACAGTCTCTAAGGTGCATGATAATATAGTGATACTGGGCTGAACTCACAAGTATTTCCTCAGTGCTAATTCCCATTGCGAAGTCTAAACTTAATATAACTTTCCACTGCATGCCTATTGCCTGGCAGAGGTGTGTGTGTGATGTTGAAGCCTTGCAAAGAGAAGTTTCTCTCATAAAGCTATGACTATACAGTCAGAGAATACTGAAGTTTTGTACTTGTAGATTAATCTTGGAAATTTAGTTTTTTCTCAGATTTTTACCCCTCTCGGCTGGCTCCATTTTTTTTTTTTAAATTTACAATGGACTCCTCATATCCAGACACAATCAACGTGCATTCATCAGGGGAAATACAGAGCATGCGCCGTTGCAAAAAACCCAACATCTTATTTAACGTCATAGTACCGTTTAACTCCAGTGTGGGCGGTCAGAGTCAACCCTGAGTTTGTTTAATAACCCTGAGTAGGTTAAACACCTTTCATAGTATGGGCCACTGCTTGGCTGTGTGTTCTATCTGATGTGTTTCACCTGTGCATGTTCCCTTCCTGCTCATTTGCCTGTGTATAAACATTTGTCAGTTGTGTTCAGTCTCTGTCTAGTTATCGTTGCGTGTTGAGTGTTGCAAACAGATGTCAGCTCTCCCGTGTGGGGCATTTGGACTCTAAATTGCTAGTCACTCAATGAATCTGGTCGGCATTCAAAACATCATGTGATTCAGCGGTCTCCAGTGAACCTTTTTTTTCTTTGGCTCACTATGCCAAAAGCAGCCGCTATTTGGTCTTGAAGATGTTTCATTTCTGACGAAGCCTCTGAATCATTCTTGAACCAATGGATGAAAACAAAACTTATTCAAAGCAAAGGTCCAGCTGGAATTCTTCTGCCAAACAATAAACTTTTTTCTAAAGGTAACTATTAAAAAGGTTACAAAGGTTTCATTGTGTGAGTGAGATAATGAATCTTTCTGGGCCAATGACGCACATACCCTTATTGTGAATTAAATTGCCTCCAGGACAGTGCTGCCAGTTCAACACAATGCTCACGTAGCAGATAATGTGTTTGGGATTCTACTCCTTACATTACAGAGAAGTGTGGAACCTCAGCACCGTACATGCAGGCAGCATTTCCCAGCAAGACTTTCCCCAATCACTACACCATTGTTACGGTAAAGACACAAGGTGCTCACACTGCAGCACACGGAGCCATGCACACATGCATGCAATCAGTGGTTGAAACAATCTCAGTACAATTACTCAAGTACTGTACTCAAGTACAAATTTTAGGTACTTGACTTGATTATTTACATGTAATAGTACTTTATACTTCTACTTTTGTTCACTACAGGGAAGTATGTTATTTGTTACTCCTCTACATTTACCTGACAGCTGGAGTTACTTTACATATTAAGATTTTACAAACAAAACAGTATAAATTTATAAAATATCATATTGTGCTATAGATTAAAATGTGCTCCACCTCCACAAGTTGTAACATTATTATGTTGCTTACATGTTAAAATATCAGTAATAATATTCCATAATGTGCTTTCTATAATATCATAACTCTCTGAAAGGAACCATTCTGCCCAACTATTACTTTTATTTCAAGTCAATTTGTTTAAGGTTTTTGTGCTTTTATGAAAAGATAAATAAATAGATGGATGTCAGCAAACCCTATGGGACAAAGACTGGTGCAAGAGCAAATGTCAAACACAAGTACTTTCAAGCGCACACATGAACTGCACGCATACAAAGCTGTCCTTTGTAGTGATGCAACAAGACAGTCACTTCCTGCTCTGAACCAAAAGAACATGTAGTTTTATAATTTCTAGAGAAATTAAGTGCTGGCTGAACGAAGTGTTTTAACATGCAGTTTCCACAGTATTTTAATCCTACTATTTATAGATGGCTGAGGCTAATAAAACCTCCACAACATCACCAAAAGGCTTTGCCAAGGGGATTTTTTCTTATATAACAGAAGTCTTAGGATTTTAGGACAAAAGCAGGGTCTAGAGGGTGTATGTGAAACCTTATGAATATTTTTCAAACCGCACAGGATGGATACAGGATATCAAAGCACAAGCGAAGCCACAGACACATGTGCTATAGTAGGTCAAACGAAAGTGGAATGATGGACAATCCCTAGTTCCAAGAATTTTCCACATAACACTCTGACTCACTCATCATTTTTTATTATTATTACTGTGACTTCACCTCATCACAAATCAGTTATAACTCATCTCACATTTCAACTTTTACTGATGTAATTTATAGAAATACTGCTTCATGTCCAAACAATTGTCACACTTAGTCTTCTCCTCTCCTCTCAGGGTCTCTATCCAGAGTCCAACGGTTTGATTGACAACACTATGTATGACCCTGTGTTTGATGCCACCTTCAGTCTGTCCAGTCCAGAGAAAGATAACCCTGACTGGTACCTCGGAGAGCCTGTGAGTCTTGATTCATCTAATTTAAATCAATTTCAGATGCACACTGGATGACGAATTCACAGAATGGGTATAGGTTTGATTTCGGCAGTGGGGGAGAGGGACCCATTAAAGTGAAATCTAGTTCTAAAACACCCCATTTCTTGAATGTATTTTTAAACATTAAATTTAATTATTATAAAACTGGTCATTGTGCTTTCCATTATACTGGTAGTATAGCAAACAATAATGCTATGTGAACCCTACTTAAAATGAAGTTTAATTTGGTTAATAGATATTTTTGATTCATATGACATTTTATTTGCAGGTTTACTACATAGAAGTCTGCGCTTAGTGAATAAGTGAATCTTATCTTTCACTGATTTTTTAAAATTTATTCTAGCATCTTATTCTGCACTAATCAAAAAAATAAGGGAACACTTAATCATCACTGTATAACATCAAGTCAATTAAACTTCAGAGATATCAATCTGTTCAGTTGGGGAGAAAAAGCGATTGTGAATCAGTGTCACTTTTTTTTTTTTGCAAATGAAAGTGACAACATGTGCACTGGAGAGACAACAGCAAGACAACTCCCAAAAATTTCTCTCTTCTCATGCTTTCTGACTGATTGTTCTCTAGTTTTGGATTTTGCTAGTGTCCTTGTCACTACTCGTAGCATGAGGCAGTTCCTACAGCCCGTTCAGATTGCACAGGTAGTCCAGCTCCTCCAGGATGGCACATCCATTCCAGCTGTCGCAAGAACGTTTGCTGTGTCTCCCAGCTTAATCTCAAGAGCATGGAGGAAATACCAGGAAATGGGCCTTTACTCGAGTAGAGCTGGACAAGCCTGTAGAAGGGCATTAACCCAGCAGCAGGACCAGTATCTGCTCCTTTTGCGAGAAGCAACAGGAGGAGCACTGCCAGAGCCCTACAAAACGGACCAAAAGTCCTCTAGTGGGATCTGTGCCCACAGTCTAGCACTGTGCAGTTCAACCGGCATCTTCCAGAGACCACCAAAGCTGTCAGGTTCGCCATTGGTGCCCCGTTTTCTTCATTGATGAGAGCAGGTTCACACTGACAACATGTGACAGACATGAAAGAGTCTAAAGACGCCGTGGTGAATGTTATGCTGCCTCCAACAACATTCAGCTTGACCGGTTTGGAGGTGGCTCAGTGATGGTCTAGTGATGCATATCCTTGGAGGGTTGCTGTTCCTGACTAGGGTGAAATGACAAGGTCTGACAATGAAAACCCTTACCCGGGGTACAGTGGGTGGTACAGTGGGCCCTTGGTTCCTTCTGATGCAGGACAACACCTAGCCTCATGTGGCCAGAGTGTGATGACGGAGACAATGATGCATTGACAGGCCCTCATCTTCCCCAGAACTGAATCCAATTGAGATCCTCCGGAACGTTATGTATCATGCATTCAACGCCGCCAAGTAGCACCACAGACTGTTCAGGAGCTCATTGATGTTGTGATCCAAGTCTGGGAGGAGACCCCCAAGACAACATCTGCCGTCTAATCAGGAGCCCCTAGACATTACTGGGAGTGCATACGGGCACATTGGGGCCAGACACACTACTGAGTAACATGATGAGTTGCCATTATAAAAAGTTACGCAGGTTGGATCAGCCTGTGATTTCAGTATTTTTACTTTTAAGGTATTTTTAGTTTCAGTGTGAATTTTGGTGGTTTCTTGTGTTTCTATGTAGTTATGGGTTTCACTAGTATTCTGGGTTTGTTTTTCCTGTCTGCATTCCTTACTTTTTTATATGTTTTATTTTGTGATATCTCTCCTTGTTTGTTTCTGTGAGCTTCATATTTCTTGTTTTAGTTTGTAGTTTAGTCTGTGTGTGTTTTTCATTTTTCACTTCCTGTGCTTGTCCCTGATTGTCTTTGTGGTTTCACCTGTGTGTAATTAGTTTCTCAGTTCCTCACCTGTGTATTTAGGTGGCTGTCTTTCACTGAGTGCCAGTTCATTGTGGATTTTGTTAGTGTTTTGTCAGCATTAGTGTTCCAGTGTTTCTTGTGCCTCTTTTGGATTTATACTTTAATTGGACTTTTGGATTTTTCACCCCTTTGTGTTTTGGATTTTCATGTTCAGTGTTTTTTCGGACTGCTCACACCACACCACCTTTAAGTTTCACCGTTGGTGTGGCCAAAACAACCTGGAGTTCAACACACTCAAAACTGTTGAGATGACTGTGGACTTCAGGAAGACCCCCCCCCCCCCCATCACCATACTCAAAAGCCCTGTGTCTGCTGTGGAATCCTTCAGGTTTATGCGATCCACTATAGGGGAGCCCATCACGGACACCATCATCAAGAAAGACCAGCAGAGGATGTACTTCCTGTGCCAGCTCAGGAAGCTCAACCTGCCTAAGGAGCTGCTGATCCACTTCTACACAGCCATCATCCAGTCTGTCCTCTGCACGTCCGTCAACAATACTTGTGCAATAACCCAGTAACTCTCCGTGTCTACGTTTGGATCCAAACCTTTCCTGCGTTCAGCCCATGAGCTGAAAGTAACAAAATGTACAGTAAAGATGAGCGTGTCAGCATTTTTGTCATCTCAGATCTTCTCTTATCTGGTCTCTGGTGTTTGGACAGTAAGAGAACAATGTTCAGAGAGAGTTTTGTATGAAAATCAACCTGAAACAATATCAACCAGGGGGTCAAAATATGATTCAGTAAGGTGAGGGGGGCGCATGATATATTGAGATTATTTTAATTTGATTTAATGGAGGAGCCAATTTCTGTTAAGATCATCTCTCGTGTTTGTCTTTGTAGATTTGGCACACAGCAATGTACCAGGGGCTGAAGTCTGGGACTTTCTTTTGGCCAGGATCAGATGTCAAAATCAATGGAAGCTTTCCCAACATCTTCCAACCTTACAATGGGTAAGGACTGTCCTTTCTGTTCAGAGAGAGTTTTGAATCAGAATAAAACATCTGAGAACAATGTATTTAGTCCAAACCAAATGTGTCTCTTGTAGTTGTTGTGTAACTGTTTCCCTAATTTGTTATTGAACTTTCAGCTTCACCATGTGATTTTTGCGCTGACACCATGTTAAAGTGTATCATTTGCTTTCTAGGAAAAAAAAAAAAAAACAACTTCCGCACTTTCCTGAGTGACACTGACGACAAATGCACTTAATCACATTTGGAAGTGTCCCAGCATCTGCTGTCAAACATTGAGCAACCAATGCTCAGATGCTGTCACTACATGTTTTCAAATTCTGCCTTGGAGCTGAACTAGTTGCAGGTCTGCTTTTGAAAGTTTGTCAGGATATCAAACAATGCTCAATAAAAAAATGCTTTTAGAACAGAATTTTTTTTAGGTTGACTTGTTGGCAAATGCCTGAGCAGTTATCTCACCCACATTTCAGTGCCTGTGTGAGTGAAAAATGGGGAAAATAGGAGAACTGAAAAACATTACAATTAAATATGAAATATAGTTTTAAAACTGCAGAGCCATTTACAGCCATATCAAAATTACATTATGATTTAATGTTTTATTTGGCACACAGCATCGGTGTGTGCAGCATTGAATGAAAAGCAAAATAAAGTAAAGCACTTTGGATAAAAGCACTATGAAAATGCAGCGATTTACTCTTGGCTATTTATTCTTAAATCATTACAGTGAATGTCATGCACCTTCTGCAGATCTACAAAGCACATGTAGACTAGATGGGCATACTCCCAGGCCCACTCCAAGACCCTTGTGAGAGTAAAGAGATGGTCGGTTGTTTCACGACAAGGACAAAAACCACATTGTTCCTCTTAGATCCGAGGTTCGACTATCGGCCGAACCCTCTGTTCCAGCACCTTGGAGTAGACTTTACCGGGGAGGCTAAGAAGTGTGATACCTCTGTAATTGGCACACACTCTCTGGTCCCCCTTTTTAAACAGGGGAACCACCACCCCGGTCTGCCACTCCTTCGGCACTGTACCCAACTTCCACGCAATGTTAAAGAGACATGTTATCCAAGACAGCCACTCCACACCCAAAGCTTTTAGCATTTCTGGGCGGATCTCATCAATCCCTGGGGCTTTGCCACTGTGGAGTTGTTTGACTACCTCAGTGACTTCCATTAGGGAAATTGACGAGAAACCCCCATCAGCCTCCATCTCTGCCTCTACTAGAGAGGGAAAGTGTTCCTTCCACAGCCCAATTACCTCCCCAGTTTAGGTCAACAGGGTCCCATCCTTACTGTACACAGCTTGGACGGTTCCCTGCTTCCCCCTCCTGAGGTGGCAGACAGTTCTCCAGAAGCACTTTGGTGCCAACCGAAAGTCCTTCTTCATGTCTTCTCCGAACTTCTCCTACACCCGCTGCTTTGGCTGCAGACCTTCGGGCCTGTCTCCGGACTCCTCCAAGACAACAAATCTCGGAAGGCCTCCTTCTTCAGTTGGACGGCTTCCCTGACCACTAGTGTCCATCACGGTGTTCGAGGGTTACCGCCCCTTGACGCACGCACCTAAGACTTTGAGACCACAGCTTCCCGCTGCGGCTTCAGCAATAGAAGCTTTGAACATTGCCCACTCATGTGAACTCAAACGTAGCGGCACTCAGCCGGGGGCTTGTGAGTATCCGCCTCATGGCGCCTCACACCCTGAGCAACTCCAGAGAAGAAAAGGGTCCATCCCCTATCGAGGAGTACGGTTCCAGAACCGAGACTGCGTGGAGGTTAGCCCCACCAGATCTAACTGGTAGCGCTCCATCTCCCGCACAAGTTCTGGCACCTTCCCCCACAGAGAGGTGACGTTCCACGTCCCCAGAGCCAGCCTCTGCTGCCTGGGTCTGGTCCGTTGAGGCCCCAGACCTTCACCGCCACCCCTGTGGATCTTCCTATAGATGGTGGGTCCAAAGTATGGAGAGGGGGGTGCCACATTGCTTTTTCGGGCTGTGCTCGGCCGGGCTCCGTGGCAAAGGAATGATAGAATGGCTTTTGTCTGAGTGGTAGTGGTGTTGAATGGTGTATGAGATGTCTGACACCGAGGCTCTGCAGCTCATTTCACTTTCGCAAAGCATACTGGTTTGAAAGAGTCTCAAATTCCACATGACAGATGATGTCCGAAGCTCCGTACATCACTCAAACACCAGAAAGGTTTTGACTGATTTGAAGTTTTGCTGTTGATTCTAACATGTCCACCCTGAATTAATGGGCTTGACACCACTGGTCATCAGAAGTATCGTTTGTAGCTTTGAAAGCCGTCATACCGTTTGCCGTAATGGTAGATAATTATAATTTAAGGAAACATTTTTTAATCATCATTTTAAAATATATCAATATGTAGGCTCCATTTCTTGCAGCACTTTAATGAGTGAGCAAAGACCAAAATGAAACTTTTGAAAAAAAGGGGGCGTTGCATAGATCATTTTCTCTGCAGTGTCAGGTTCATGGCTGCTATTATTTCTGCAAACCACTAGATGTCACTGTGCCGTGTCGGTCTTCGAAACTTCAACTCTTTTTTACAGCACAGTCAGGAAGAAGCCTCAAAAGCTTCAGGAACTTGCTGATCACTAGACACAGGAGACACTGGAGACGAGGCTCTGGAGCACAGAGGAAAAGGCACATTAGCATACAGTGTAGCAAAACACTAGAAAATGCAAAAAGTCACTGTTTCTTGGCTGAGAGTGTGTGTTACCACTAGGTTATCTGAACCTTTTGGGGATGAATGACAGGTGACCAGGAGTAGGAGGGTGGTTTAGATTGGTTGCAGATGTGGAGTCTAAATAAACTACAGTGTTTGTGTTCATGATGTTGAAAGAAAATGTCCTCCAGTTCAACAGTGTGTCTCACTGATGTTTTTGTAATATTTTTTGGACAACACTGGCACAGAAAGATCAAGCTTTGGATGCACCATACTTGTTAGTTCATTGCTGGTCTGGGTCTCTCATGGGATATCTTGGGTAATAAATGACTTGAGGCTGTTTTTGAACATGCTAGTGTTTTAACGCATCACTGCTTTTTGCCTCGAGCAAAACATAAATTGCAAAATCACCCCACATATACATTTGCTTTGGAAGAGCTACAGTATCTCTTCCTTTAAGGCATGACTGAGTCAGCTGCAGCTCCACTGCCTTCCTCAGAAGTGTCACTGGTAATATTTTAAAAACACCAGATAGAGATCTGTATGTTGTTCTGTGTTATGCCATTTTAAATTAGAAATGTGTGGAAATTTCTGTTTTAAAACAACATATCACTGAACAACACACAGGTGTGGTCATAAAATACTAATGCTACAAACATTGTTCAAAGCCACAATATTATTTTGAATTATTTTAACTTAGTAGGGTTCCCAAAGTTTAGGAAAATATGTATAAAACAATGAAGAAGACATCTATAATATTTTAATTTGATGCACTGGTGTAGCAGTGAAATCAATTACAGGGAGGGAGCCAAGACAAATCTGCATCTTGCATTTCTAATCATAACCTGACCTGGCGGTGCGTATTACATTATTATTATTACTGTGAGGCTTCTGAAGAAATTTTTAGTGAGATGAATAAACAAGTATGTACTGAAGTTCTGTCAGTAAAACATTTCTCAAAGGTGTTGCAGGCTGTGAAGCACTGCTGGAACAAAAAGAAATCGTTCAACCCAATATTTTTAGATCAAATAGTCAAATCCACTGACTTACGCTGTGCTTCGCACTGGAAAAAAAAAAAGCATCCTTCTTATCTGTTTTTAAGACCACAAGGGAGGGAATAGTTTTTGTACCACCTGTAGCAACACACAAACCTATAGACACACTGCCCATTGTAATGGCCATTAAATATATAACAGTGACCAGAATTTGACTTTTTCCTAGTAAATAAGTGGACTCTAACTAACCATAAATGTCAAGTGTTTACATTTACATTGCAAGATGACAGAATAAGGCATAACACAAGTCACCTTTTAGATATAAATGTATACCGTATGCATGCAGACCTCACTATAAAACTGGCCACAATATTAACACACTGAATTCATAGTAATTCAAGTAAAAGGTAATTTGTGGATTTCTACATAATATTTTTCAAAACTAAGTGTGAATCCAAATAGACATCAAGTCTGGACTGACATAAAAAGGTGAATTATAATAATAATCTAATGGGTTATGTAGTTGGCACATTCTGATCCAGAGGTTTTGGTTTACTGTCATGGCCATAACCAACTTCAGTACAACACATCCAAGCCCACCCAAGTGTTTAGTTAACACAAAACCATCAATAAATCTATTAAAATGTTAAATACAAAGTTGCACTGTTGGCAGAACAGTGCAACTTTGGCTGAAGGGAAAAACATTTTTCCTAAAAGTAAAACAAGGTCTGTCTACTTACTTGAAACTGGTCTGTGTGAACTTAAACAAACCAAATACTAAAAAGGCAGCAAAACGTTTTTTCTATTCTAGTTCAGACAAAACAAAATCACCATCTGATGACATTGTCTCTGTTAAAATGCATTTTAAGGACATAATATTCACCACTGTCATCGCTGTCTCTCTTTATTTTAGTAAAGTGCCATTTGAAGAAAGAGTTTTCACTGTACTTAAGTGGCTACAGCTGCCTGATGATGAAAGGTTGGTTGTAAAAGCAGTGAGGTCAAGATAAGTGCTCAGCATTTTGGAATTATTCTGCAAATACTATAGATTTTTGTTTTTCTGGTGGCATTTGTGCTAAAATTAAACTTTTTGTCAGTTTTGTTTGATTTAATGGCAAGTCTCAGTAAAAATGGCCTTTTCCTCCAGACCAGACTTCTACACGTTGTATCTGGAGGAACCTGATAAATCTGGACACAGCTACGGTCCTGTCAGTGGAGGGGTAAGTTTAACTGACTCTCCTGAGGAAAAGAAGAAATTGCTGAATCAGTGATTAAACGGTTTCTCCTCAATTCTCTGCCCTGCTTTAAATTCTTTTTCCATGGATGCTTGAAAAGACAAACCTGAGCTCCGATGGTTTTTTTTGTGCTTTTTTACCCAGTGTTCATTATATCAAACATACATCACTGAAACAAATCCCATCGTCACATTATACCGTGTTAATGTTGTCCATAAGCACAAATAATGACAGATAAGGCTTGTTATAGCCCAATTTTAAAAGTCTGAAGTCCTTAAAGGAGACCTATTATGCTTTTCCACATTTTATTACTCATCTACACTGTTACAATGTTGGATGCCTCCTGTTCTCTTTTGAACTTCTTTTTATACGGTTACTTTCGATGACACACGGAGGCAGACGGAGCCGCTGTTCCATATATGGTCATTTTCTCCCATAGCAACGGCCCAGCAACGCTCAGTCTGTCTGTACCGCCCAGCAACAACAACAGCCTGGTAATATGCGTCATAAGACAGTGGGCTTTGGGGGGGCTTAAAGAGACCGGAAGATCTACTGCTTGTTTCAGACAGAGGCTGAAATGAAGGCCTACATGAAGAGACAGATAGAAAATTTTTTATTTGAACTTTGAAACATGCAAAATATGTGTCACAGAACTGCAATATAGGAATGGAAAAGCAGTTTAATAGGTCACCTTTAAATGGACCACAGATTAAAGATGTCCACAAAGATCAGAATCAGACTCTTTGTAAGCCTTAATGAATAGCTTGGGCGTTTATGAATTGAACTTGGCAACATCGTCCAAACCTATTCACTGACTCACTTTGAATGTTGTTACACAATCTGGATAATGACACCAGATCAAAAGCACTTGCATTTGCTATTGCTATTAATCAGCAAACTGTAATCAGATCGCAAAATGCAAATTAGTTAGATGGAGCTAACAGATTTGAGCTCTTCCTATTTTTCCTTTGAAAAGGAAGGGTTTGTTTGTTGGTTTTTTGTCAGCGCAGGCATAAACTTTGTCAGCGAGTTGGTGAGGGACGTCATCTCACCACTGACTTTACGCAGTAATGCGTTTTCAGTTAAATAGAAGGTGGTGATGACGCTTTGTTTATTTGCCACGGGACAAACACAGCAATGCTGATGATTGTGGCCGTCATAGCCATCAACAAGCCGAATAGTCATGGAAACAATTATAGCGCTTACAGCTCCACACATTGTCACGCGTTTCATCGACTTCCCAGCAACACCCCCGTAATCCGACAGAAGCAAACACAGTTCATGCAAATAGCCGGCAATACAGGAGTAGTAGGCGCATTTGATGGCGCTCATTTAATGTGTAGGCCTATATCATAATGTATTATCTTGAATTCTTTATTGTTAAATGTGTGTTGAATATAAACTCCTCTGTTGAATTTCACCATTCAATGTGAATTTATCTGAGAAAATCCCTAATAAGAAAATCTATTCAGTGATTGGTCCTTGGCCACATCATCATCCAAAAACCTGATTTGCGGCACAGCAAAGTGTCGTGAATCAGCACCAAGACTGACACTTAAGATTTAGTCCTACACATCACTCAAATTAGGACTATGATGCTTGATAAGTGACTTTTAAGCCAAGATTTTTTTTACTCTTAAGTCAGTTCTTAGCAGTGTATTTATAAGTAATTCTGAGAAGCTTGACAAATACCCTCTGCCCAGATTCCATTACCTGGCACAGATCCAATCACAATATAAGTCAGAGCGATCTGATTGCACTCCGATGCAGTCTGTGTGTATTTACATCTTGTATTAACGTGTGTTTTTCCTGATCCAGATACGTACAGATCACATATATACATGTACAGTAACTAATATGCACTTAAACCTCTTCTCAGGACTATGTGGGCATATGCTGACCTGTCTTGATTTCCTTGACTCCTCTGTTTGTTGCACCTGTTAGAGTGGAGCTTTATATTTTTATCAGCCTTTTTAGTATGTGGAGTTTGGTGACCCCAACATAGGTCTGACCAATTTTAGCTCAAAAACAGGTCAAATTATCTGGAGGAAACCTATGTAGATTGAACTTAATATTATTGGTTTTAATGACACAATACAATGAGCGGGGTCAGGTTTCTACTTCCGCTTATCCGGGATTGGGTCGCGGGGAGGTTTCTTTATACTTAGACAAATGAATCCCAATTAAAGACTAAACATAATCTCCTTCTACTGGCTAATTGTGTGTGTGTGTGTGTGTGTGTGTGTGTGTGTGTGTGTATATGGAAAGGAAGTCCATCTTATTCTAGTATAATCAAGAACACACAAATACACTCTAGAGGGAGACAAGAAGACGTAAACCAAAAGTGTGGGTTGGTGGACGATTCAGAGAGCAGGAAGAAAGGTTGTCAACATTGTTGACTGTGAGTGTTTCCACGTGTGTCATTAGGCAGTATTTCAGTTGGTCTGTAACTGTATGCTGTACTAAACTGACCGTTCAGAGTAACAATGAGATCATGTGTTAGTGGCCTCTGAGGTACCAGTGTGGTTAGAACAAGGACGTAAAGTTGCTGACTAATTTTAACCATCTGTGTGTCATGCACAATTACACTTGACTGACAAAATGCTCTCAACTCTGGAAAGTGGTGTGGTATGGACACCTCTGATCCATATATGTAATGTTTGTGATGAGTGAGGCAATGCTAGCAGGGCTTAACCAAAGAGTGGTTAATTAGGAACAGTTTTTTATTTGCAGGAAGGTGCTCAACAGGGGAGTTGCACAAAGGACTTAAGAAATTTTTTTTTTTGTTTGGTGAGTACTGAAGCCCTAAGCGGTCATCCATTCAAATATTTATTTTACTCGGTTTTCCCGTCATAATGGGATAATTTTGTTGTGATCTCGACTTCCTGAATAAAGGGGTCAGCAGGTACGTTTCTTTAGGAAAATGTCTGGAAAATATGTAGTCCAAGGATTGTGTGTTTGACTCCGGCTCTAAATTACTATTTTCCCTTCTTTTGTGTTTTTAGTATCCTCTTTAGCAAAGTTGTTATGAAGAGATTGAGGGGAATCCAATCACACATTTTCCAACAGCCTTTTCAAAGGTTCTGAAATAGCCGTCAGGAAATTTGTAACGTTAAATGGATTTCCCTTAATGAGAAGCGCATCTGTTGATGAGAACTCCCCTTTTGCTTTTTTTGCTTTCTTTAGAATTGATTTTTTTTGTTTAGTATCGGTCGTTGTTATCAATAAAAATAAAACTGGAACTGCCATAACATTAAGAGCTTCAAACCCTAAAATAACTATTAGTCTGAGCTAAGTGGAGAATTGTAGTGTCACATTGCTTTTTTCCACCATGAGGCGAAAACAGGAAACACTGACTGACTTTCCAGCAGCCTGTTTGGAAAAATCCATCTATCCGAGAAGGGAGATCGAGCATAACCCTGCTTTAATCACCAAATGACTCCTTTGTAAAAATCTAACATTGAACACAGGGTGTCTGTCTGATTGTGTTCTATTCAAGTCTACCTGCCTGGGACGCAAATGATTTTCAGCTGTGAGGTGAAGTCACTGTGGGAAAATTCTGTGGCTCACGTGTGAAGGAGTGATTTAAGCACAGCAACTAACTACTGTGGAGAAGAATATATGCAACTTTTAATCTCGAACATCTGCATTGTTAATGAAAAACTGCTGTTTTGTTTTGTAAAATGAACAAATGAAAATGAATCACAGGTTGACTGTGGAAACATAATTTTGCTGGTGTGTTCTATTTTATATGAATCTACAGATACGGCTGGCAAAACTGTAAAGTTTTTATTGGTCCTGTGACTCTCAGCTCCAGGCCCATCGGTTGTCTCTCTTTTATCTCTGTGGGATTCTATCGGTCCATCTCGTTAATTTTTAGCTTGGTAGCAAGGCTTATTAGTGTGGCATGAGCATAAATAGAGAAATCCCACCTGAACCCAAACAATACCTGCATGGCTCTATAGATCGTAAAGTTGGTTGTTCCAGACTAAAATATCTGTAACTATTGGTTGATATCCACGTTACCCAGAGGATGAATTGCGACATTCGTGATCTCCTTACATTTTACTCTACCACCAGCAGGTCAAAATGCATATCCCGCACAATATCTCAAAATGTACTAGTTGAATTGGCACAACATTTGACACAGAAATTAATTTCCTCTCATCATTTTACACCTTAATTTTTCATCATAGGTGCCTTGCCCAGATTTCCAGTGAATTGTCTGCATATGGGCGCCCACTGAGATGCCCAAAGTCAGGCATGTGTGTTCAAGAATCTCTGATGATGCATGCGTGGCAAATGCCTTGTCTGCACGCTTTTTCTTTCAGCATCTAATCATCTGCACCTGTGTCATCTATTTGGAATTCCAGTCTCTGGCAGGATTCATTGTCCTCCTTCATCTGTACTTCTCTTCATGTTACCATCAGAGTTTTTCAGTGACCTTTAAGTGAGAACATTTTGAAACAGTTGTTTCAGAAATATCCTCCTTTCCATTGTGTATTGGCACAAAATGAAACGGTGGGGCTCTGCAGGATCATGTCCACACAGTTTATCTGTAATTATTATTATTACAAAATAAGAACTAATCCTGAAACATTTCTATATCACTAGGCAGATGCTTCCAGCTGTCATAACATCTGCATCCTGTTTTCATGTAGCTTGCTCCTTAATATATGACAAAGTTCAGTTAATAAAATGTCATGCCTCTCTGGGGTGAGGGTAACAAAGAAAGACAAAGCCTTCTGACAGCTCATAGCTGTACCAGTGTCAACCCTGCACTCCCATCACAATGTTTGACTTGTTCCATAACAACACACAGCAGTTTATTGAGAAGCCAAACAACAGCAGTAAAGATACGTTTATAACCTTTGGAGATTTTACATTTTGCAGTGGGTTGACGGTTTCATTTTCTCATATTATTTCGAACTTTCGCCAAGGCTCCGACTGCGGACACGAAGCTTCCTTTGCCAACAAGTGTGTTTACATTGGGTTAAGTGTGTGCAGTCTGATGACGAACATGATGAATAATTATTGCAGTGCATGATTTAGATTAGCATAGTATCTAAAATCTTGTATCATGTATCATGTTATATCCGGAGGTATTGGGGCTTTCTGCAGAGAAATTCTGTGGAAAAAAGGATTTGATACTTTGCTGATACTAGCTGTGTGTGTTTCACTGGTCTCCTGCAGCTGATTGAAGCAATCCAAGGGGTGGATAGGATCATTGGTCAGCTTATGAATGGTTTGAAGCAGATTGGCCTCCACCGCTGTCTCAACATCATCATCGTGGCAGATCATGGTAACACGAAACATGATTTGGAAACATTTTCACTCTGTCACCTGTAGTATTTAAAAAAGAATTTATCACAATGAAGTCATGGATTAAATCTATACATATAGATATATTATATCTATACAAATATTCTGTGTTTCGCCTATCAGCTAAATGTTTTTTTAGGCACATCCGGCGGTGCAGTTTGTTTTTAGTGTTGCACAACCACAGGCACAGCTACAGTGTTCCTTATTTTCAGGCAGCTGTTCATTTCAGTCCCCTACTGCTCTGTATATAAACTTGCAGACTTGAAATGTGCTTTCCATATAATCCATTACAGTTTAAAAAATGGCTAATTTTATTTATATTTTGTCAAAGACACATATGAGACAGACAAGTGTCACACTGTTATTGACTTCTGAGCAGAAAGTGTTTTGAATGTCACACTGACAAGTAATATAATGGCTGATTGCTGTTGCAGGTATGGAGGCCACAAGCTGCGACAGGAAGGAGGCAATGTCGGAGCTGGTAGGAAACATCAGCAACTACTGGGTCACAGAGGGACCATTCGGACGTATCAGAGCCAAAAACAAAGACACAGTATGTGAGTAAACTGAGGCAACCTAGCTACTCTAATGCTGCTGTAAGAATCCAGAGACCTGTACTATAAAGAAGTATGAAGTGGCTTATCCAGTAAAAATCAGGAGTAACTTGTGACATCTAGTGTAACTTAACCCTGATTATAACCCGTACTACAAAAGGTAAATAACGTTATGCTGTCATGGCAATTTCTGCTGCATCTGTAAACTGCTCCGAGCAGGTTATCTTTGTGGTTAACTCAAGGCTATCTTCTATACACGAATGGGCTATTATACGTGTTAATGAAGATTACTATAAAATAGGCATGTGACGGGATACTTAACCCACGAGACGAGATTCGAGATTGAGTTCTCAAGATCGAGATGAGATTTTAACACTATTTTTAAGGTGGCCAAAATCTATGGCCTAAGATGTGGTTTTCCAAAGATGAAGTCTACCAAAGAACTTACATTTTACATTCTATACTTTTCGCTTCTTCTTGTATGTTGCTTGCTGAAGAGTTTTGTTGTTGTGCTGTGACGCCGTAAAACATTACACTGTTGTTGGGATGGAAATCCTGCCCGGGATTTCAATCTTAGAAAGTTCCCCGAGCCTGGAGCGGCAGCAAAAGAGATGCCATTCACCCTTTTACAAGTCAGTGTATCATCAAAATGATTTTGAAGCCGTTATTTTAAGATAAAAATATGACATAAAGTTGCTGTGTGGTTGCAGCTGAAATGCATGAAGTTATTCTTAACACAATAGCATTACATTAATGTAGGTAGCCCTACAGCCTCTGTGATTTGGGGAATAAATCTTAATTCATTAACGGGTCAGTTTCTGAGATGGAGAACATGTGTATTATTTAATTATTCTAAATGTTTTCACATATTTATATTGACAATTTTAAGTGTCCATAACATACAGAGCCAGAGGAGAGGTGTTAACACATTTATGAAAAGAAAATCCAATGCTACTGTTTTCTTCTGAAAAGGCCCAATTCACAGCAATGTCCCGAAAGCACTGATGCATAATGATAATATGGTGATTGTGGGCTAAAATCGTGAACAGTACCTCAATGATAAATCTGATTGCAAAGCATAATTTGTGGGTTGTTCATAAAATACACAATTTTTCAGTGTCACTCTGACTTTATGACTATAATTTCAGAGCAATTGAAATTTAACACTGTAAAGTTTCTTATGAATTTACTCCGTACACTGCCAGCAAGCCTCCCTGGCTTTTTTGGCTGCCACAGTGTTAGATTTTGCCGTTAACATTTGCTCATATCTGGACAATATCATCATGCAGTCTTTTGGGGAAAATAGTACCAGTCTCAGGTGATACCTAACAAACACTACAACTTGACTTGTTTGCGGAGGCATAGAACCGTGGGGTAGCAATTCTGGTTAGTTTATTCAGTAGTACAAAGTGTAGGTGTGTTTGGTTTTCAGTGGAACAAAGACAGTCACAAGAGCCCCTGCATTCTCCTGAAATGTTTCTGATGTTCAGCCACCATATCAGTATCAGCAGAAAGCATCTTGGTCGCACAGAAATCTACTAATTTCAGTCAAGTACATGTTGTGTCAAAGGTGGTGATAATGACACCGGTGAAGTATGAAGATCTGAGATATACATTATATGCAATAGAGTGTGCTCAATGTTAGCTTTGTGTGAGAAAAAATAAGATGATTGATACCATCATCTCATCTCAAACATATCTTCAGGATTTCGAACAATTTTTTACATTTTTACAGATAGCAGCAGTTTGCTAACTAATACACTAGCGCTGATGCATAAATTCCCAATGAGTTTATAAATGTGTTGTAATTTCATATTATCATAACCACCAACGAGCCTTAGTTTTGGCCAGTCTCAGTACAAAACCATCTATTGTAATTTAATACAAATGAAATTGGAATCAAGATTTCTTCCATTAGATCATTTTCCCATAATAAACAAAAAAAGAGCTGATTCTATGCACATTTTAGATTTAGTCTTTAGATGGAAAATGTTCATTACTCAAATTTTCATCCTTCATGGTTTAAGTCTAGTTTTCAGTCAGTGACAGCTCGAAATGTTTTGGTACAGTGTTGGTCAACAAAAAGTCATTACATTTTTGTCAACATTTAGTTAAAGAGGTGGTATTATGCTCATTTTCAGGTTCAAAATCTTAATTAGGGGTTGTACCAGAACAGGTTTACATGGTTTCATTTTCAAAAAACACCATATTTTTCTCATACTGCACGTTGCTGCAGCTCCTCTTTTCACCCTGTGTGTTGTACGCTCCGCTCTTGAGCTACAGAGTGATGCATCTTACTTGTACAAAATCTTTGTTGGGAGTTGTACATGCGCAATTCCCAGGTAAGGACTACTAGCCAATCAGAAGCAGAGAAGGGCGGGTCGTAAGAAACAAGGTAGTGTGATCCAAATCAAAGCTTTCTCTTTTTTAAGTTAAAAAGTTTCAACATTCTTCAGAATGTAAAGACAGATAAGCGGTATGAAAAACCTTCCAGCTGTGTTTTCCTCTGCCGTTGTTGCTGCAGCGGTCTGTGTGAAGGCAGGAGCAGAGGGCTCTGTGAGCGGGCGGCTGGCCGGCCTCACACACTCCTCCCGCGGGTTGGCACAGGCTTCCCCCTCAGCTCGCTTGGAACCTCGAGGAGGTGAGGTGATACAAAAAAAAGTACCCGGAAGCAGGCAAGCAACATTTCTACAATGGAAAACCAAACAAAGGCGAGTTGAGCCAAAGGGCCTCCGCTCAGACTAGCTTGGTTTGAGGGCGTGCCTGACCCCGCAAGCCGCTTGGCAAGCTTTATGACGTGTTTTCATTGTGACGTCACAAGTAAAGGAAGTGAAGAACTGGACTACAAACGAGCTGTTTTCAAGCAGTTCAGAGCAGAACTTTCTGCGGGAGAAGGGAACTCCCTTTGGGCTGGACTTTGGGCTTTTTCACTTTGCAAACCTGTTACATGCACATAAAAGATATATAACTCAATAAAGGAGAGGGAAAAAGCCAAAAAGCATAATACCACCTCTTTAAAATGTCTTTTCTCTTTTAATTACATTAATGCAGATATCGGAAATTGGAATCAAGGTGACAGTTTCAGGTGTTGAAATTTGTGCAGCCAGCCGGTCTGCAGGCATACTGGTTACCACCTGAGAAGACCAGAAGCCACCGCATCAGCAGCAGCTCCATGTGATGAATTCTTGTTAAACATGACAGACAGTTCTATCTGGCAGTTGTCTAGGTTGTACTGCATTTATAACAATTATCATTATACTAATGCTGAAACGATGAGTTGATTAATATGCCTACCTGGCCTTAGGGCTAAACATCACTCCCAAATATCTTCCAAAGAAATTGCTGTGTAACTGTTTGACTAATTAAAATGCGCTTTACATTAAGCATTTTCTAGTGCGGAAGAAAAATGAGCTGATTGAGCATTATTATGCTTGTCTAAATATATAAATAAATAACCTTGCAGCCTGTAAACATAACAGCAGCAACACGTAATGCGCATTTAGAAATACTGGGGAGAAGATCTTAAAAGCCAACACGGTTCTTCCCCATATTTTTGATATATGAAAAACAGGGCAATGTATGATAAAGCATTTCACTTGTCAAACCAAAACAGTTACTTGTCCCAGACACGTTATTAAGTTAAATGTCAGGCCTTGCATGTTTCACCCACAACCTTTAAAGATATGACATTAACCCACCCAATGTTAGCCTGGAAGCCAGGCTTAATAGCTAATTTGACATAGCCGACGGCCCAGTAACACTGACTTAACTTTAGCAAACTGCAATGCTCAGTCAACATTAGGACTTACAGTAGGGTGACCAGACGTCCCTATAAAATGTGGGACAGTCCCGAATTATGAGCAGTTGTCCTGACTCCTGTCCTATGTGTCCCAAAAATTTGACTAAGCATGAGTTTTGATTAGTCTAATAAAAACATGAAACACTGATCGTTGTCTGGTTCTCAGGTTCTACAGCAGGAGCTGCAGGGCGTGGAGGACATTGTGTCAACATCGTTGTTAAGCCACATAGTAACGCGCATGCTCTTTTCCTCTTTTTGTGCTCTGGTGTAGATGAAGATAGTGGAAGTTACAGTCACGAGCACAGGGGAGTGTAGCTGCAGCCGACCTTGGAGAAGGAGAGATCTGACATGTGCGTTGATGTGACAGGCAATTAATTAAATTAGATAAATTGTATAATGCTT
This sequence comes from Micropterus dolomieu, assembly GCF_021292245.1. Taxonomy (NCBI): domain Eukaryota; kingdom Metazoa; phylum Chordata; class Actinopteri; order Centrarchiformes; family Centrarchidae; genus Micropterus; species Micropterus dolomieu. Next base: position 432,672 of record NC_060158.1, on the reverse strand, counting down.
CCAGATCATCGAGATTTACCCACTGTTACGTTCCCACGGTCGTTGTGTTATTCCTAATGACAGACAGGTTACTACACTTTACAACCACACTGGCGGTGCACCTTTAAGTGTCTCTTCATGTTGGTTGTGTTCTTCCCACCTAATCTTTTGCCGCAGGGCGTCTCTTGTTACTACAGTGCATTGTGTTTTCCTTTTTGACAAATTATAACTAAAGTGTGTCCATAGATCTATTCCTTTTTTACAACCCTTTTTGTGTTGCAGCATCATGTTGTTTTCAACAACATTTGTGTTTGCATTGTTTATATTTTGACAGACAGAATAGATGCAGAATTGTTGACTTGAAAATGTTGACTTAATTTTGTTTCTCCTTTTGACAGGGGACTCAGCTGGACTTGTTGCTGACATGACTGTAAGTATTCAGTGTTCTTATCAACACCTATATGTTCAACTGTTAGTAAGGAGTTAATTCAGAAAAGGGATAGGCACCTGACAAATGAGAAGTTCTGATGAAATGATAACTTGCGTGCAAAGAAATCCTGCTCATGTATCAGTTTTACATGGCTACTGTAATGTTTTTACTTTTTAAAAATGTCTATTTAAAAATAAAATTGCTGTATATTTTTTCATGGATGTCAGTGTAAGAAGCCAGACCAAAAGATCAAGCCGTACCTGAAGGCCAACCTGCCGAAGCGCCTCCACTTTGCCAATAGCCGTCGTATTGAAGATGTCAGCGTCCTGGTGGACCCAAAATGGCTGTTCGAGAGGTATCCATCATGCATTTTCAGTTTGTCTTCTCTGTATTCGTTCTTTAAGTTGTTTCTTAATCACACTTGCAGCCTAGTGTTTTAGAACTTTTTGTGTGGTCGCAAATGGTTTCTAGCAAAATACACCATCATGGAAAGGGCCAAAAACACACAGAAAATGCCACAGATCAAAATCAGAGCACAGCTAGGAAAGGTAATAATACAGTGACTCATCATAGAAAAAGCAAAATTTGACATTTCAAAGAATACCATTGAGTAAGACGTGAAAAACCCTGGTATGGTTATTCATCTAACCATCATCATTGTTAAGGCACCTTTAAAGTTAGATGAAATTTTCCAACCAGAATGTGCACTTCATCACTGATTGAAACCAGTGATTTGTAAGAACCACATCCTGACCCTGGTCTGTGTTCCCACAGATATCCAGGATCACTCACATTCTGCTCTGGAGGCAATCACGGCTATGACAACGATGTTGAGAGCATGCACGTGAGCACTGATGATTCCTTCTGTTTTATTCATTAGCAGTAATGTTGCCAAAAAACCTCTTTGCTGCCTCTGAAATGTTAATACATTTTTGGCTACCTTTGCCATTGCAGCCCTGAAATAAATGTTTCAAATCTCTTACTTCTTTTCTTGCAGGCCATGTTTGTCAGTTATGGACCCAAGTTTCAGTACAAAACAGAAATTGAACCCTTTTCCAACATCGAGCTGTACAATCTTATGTGTGGTGAGTTTATGGGTGTTTCTTGACTACTTACCACCAGTGTTATTAATATTATAACTGTAACAATATTACTTTTCCCAGTAAATAGTAGTGTAACAGTAATATTATTACAGTTACTAATGCAAGTAATGCTGCGTTACTCATTACTGAACGCACCATCCTTGACGTGAATCCGACTGTGCGGCAGCTTAGCGGCACCAGATTTTGTTGTTCATGTCCGCTGATAGCCAAAAACCAAAGTGCACTGACGACCCGGTGTTAGGGTTACAATTTTGGATATATTTACACACTTACATTACATTACACACAACATTTAGTGAAAGTTTTATTCTTTTTACATGTTTATTTACAGCAATAAACGTTTAAATGTATATTGTAATAGGCTGTATATTAACTTATTGGAAAACTGGTAGTTCTATGTAAAATCAGACGTTGAACACATAAAACAACATATTGCCAAAATGGCATGATCCTTGTTTCACTGTGAGATTGACAGTCAAATCAGGCTCCGCCCATCGAAGCATCAAATCTTCTACTATTTGGTCTCAGCCCTAGTGAAAACCACACTCCTTGCTGCTGTTATGAATATGATATTGGTTAAAAAGTCGGGAGAGACTGCTGTGTTTCGGGTGAAGGGGGGAGGTAGTTAAAGCAGTGTTTCCCATGATTAGCCTATAATTTGGATAACTATTAACGCAGACCGCCACACGTTGATTTTCAAATTGTTTAATAGGCGTATTTAAAATCATATTTGATTGAGGAGCTGTATTGAGGATCATATATTTGTGCATCACCTCCTAACGCTCGCTCCCTCTTTCTCTCTCTCGTAAGCATGTAAGTCATTTTGTGGGAAACACTGGAAAGTAATATAGTAACGTAGCTAGTTACTTTTATCACCCAGTAATGAGTAAAGTAATAATCTTACTTTTTTAAATATGTAAATATTACAATTTCTGACTAACTTGCCCAACACTGCTTACCACTAATAGTAGGCATCCAAAGAAACTGCAACCTGTAATGTGTAAGGTCTAATCAGGGCTGCTATAAATAAAAACCAGTGACCATAGAGAAAAATAAATCTTAACTGAAAGCCCTGATATACTGTAATCTAAAACCATTCATGTGATCCTGCAGAGCAGGTGGTGCTTTCATAACCTTAGCTAGGTAACATTTGTAGATTTAAAAAAAACAGGGACCTAACATGGATATTGTGGAGAGAAGACTTTGATTGTGGTAGCTCAAAAGGATAAAACACACCACCGCCATGAAGAGTTATAAAACCAGTCCGTTTGCACCTGCAGCACCACCATAGCTATCCAAAACTGAAGCACACAGTTTTAACTGTGATTACTTATGTCACGCAAGATCTGAGTCTTATATATTGTTTTTCACAGCTCAGAAAAAATGAAAATCTTTTGGTGTGGTCTGGGAAAAGGTTTTCTTGTAATGTAAACTACACATTATCTGTAGTTGACGTAAAAGTCACTGGTGTGGTCCACAAAACTAAACAGTGGTTGTTCTACGCAGACGTGCTGCAGATCTCTCCCACTGTCAACAACGGGACCCACGGCAGTATGAATCACGTCCTGAGGCAACCCTACCACATACCAGTGCCACCTGCAGAGCAGAGTAGGCCTGTTCAGTGTCCACTGATCAGCCTCAATCCTACAGACAACCTGGGATGCTCCTGTCCTGCCCTGGTGGGTATTGTCATATTTTAATATTGCAGAGTAGAGTCACTAAGAACTGTAGACAATTACATGGCATAAAAGTAACTGGGCCTAATTCACAATGTTTTTTTGCCTAAATTTGTTTGTGAAAACTCAATAAGGAGAAAATGAGACAACTTTATGCATGAACATTTCATGCATGAGGCCTAAATTGTTTTTCACCGATGGTAATGAAGTAAAGTATGAAAAAGAGACGTAACATTATAAAGGTGAAGTGAAGAAATGGACAAGGATTGGAGAGTCACCAAATAATAGGGCCTAAAGAGTTGGCAGGCATTAATGTCATGATTCACTGTAGCATTAAAGCAAATCTCACTTAAACAGACTCAGTAATGGAATACATATGTTGTGTGTGAGTGTTTGTGCCTTCATCTTAACCTCAGACATTATGTCAATACAAGGTCGAACTTCGGGCATGATAAAAATATAACAAGATTAACAGACCTGGAACTAGTTTCATAATGATATGAGATGAAATCATATTCATATAAGGTTTCAGAGCCAATCCCAGATGAGGGTTTCCCTGTTGTGCCAGCTGGCATCAACTTTCAGCTCTGGAATTTCAATAAGGAGAAACTTAAATGAGTGAACTATGATGATTTAATGACACGTAATACATTGAATGGAATATTAGACTTGATCTTGATGATGAGGCTTCTGCCAGCCTGGATCTGGTGAGCCAGAGGTGATGGGGAAGAGGAAGGCCACAGTGATTCGAACTGAAATGACAGCTGTCACCAGAGGAGAGAACAGATTTAAAATGTGGTGGTGACTTCATGATTAGCTGAGCTAATCGTGGTGACATAATTGGAAGACTAAGTGAACCTGTAGTCAGCTGTTAAGGGCAGGGGGAGAGAGAAGGAGTTGTGAAAAAGTCACGCATAAGGACAGTCTTCGTGGTTGAACTTGTGCTATTCATGTGTTACATGAGTACTCCAGTGATTAAGCAGTGCAGTTCCATAAATTTGGGACATATGTGAGAGAAAGCAAGTTGAGATATCTTCACTATCAGTCCTTAGTTTGAGTCAATTTCATCAGGTTCTCTTTGTCTGTAGACGCCCACGTTTCAAACTTGTCACCCATAGTGTGGAGAGAAGCAGACATAACCCAGGGTTACTTTGTGATACTCCAGGGTTATTTTCTGACTAAACTATTCTAGAGCCAGAGCTTTTCATTTTTTCCCGGTATTGTAGATTTTTTCTTGTAAAATGTCCTTGTGACTGTTGAATTCTTTAAGAAAGTTTTCTGCTAATTAGTGGTCTTCCAGTAGACAGTTGTCACAAGACAAAGTCTTATCCTTGTGTAATCAGACTCTGAAATCTGCAGCAGAGACTGATTGAAGCACTAAAGATTTGTAGCGAAGATTTGTAGAAGACAGTAAGCCTACTTACCGCTTTGAAATACGTTTTATTTTGCTCCCAAGTCCGTTTCACGCAGCCAGTCGCACCCATTAAAAGCAATAGTTAAATTTTTCTTTTTATGTTGAGCTAAATATTATGATTATTTTGGTATGCAATAAGTTAAATAATGATTTATTATAACTTTAGGTTGCATTTATTCCTTAAATTATTCATATACGCACCATTTTTTGCTATTTGGGCTCCGGTGAGTTGAGTTGACTTACAGAGTTGTGATTGTTAGTGAAGCCAGAAAATAAAAAAGATCTGGGTGCATTTAACATTGTAAGATAGGTCCTTGGAACTGATTTGCTTGTAATTCCTAAAGACCTTGATCGTTTTTGTTGTTGTTTATGAGTCTTAGTAGCTAGGTAGATGTTCTGCTCTTTTGTTGCTGTATTCATTTTCCCCAACCCCTATTTCCAATGCCCCCCCATTTATATTGTTTTCTACAATTTCGGCAAATGGCGACGGGAAACGGGACACAGACTTTGGTCTGAATGAAAGTCTGATTTTATACACACTTACTTCCTGCACAGGAGTTTAACATAAAACTTGAGGGGCAGAATAGTCCAGTATGTATGTAATTTCGAGGTCAGCATTTCTTGGTTTGGTATTTTATTGATTTGCCATGTGCCACAGTGGCAGAAGAGATCAGTAGACAGTGTGTTGCTGCCAACCCAGCGTGCTCAGAGCAGGTAAAGTGAAGTGACACCTCACCCGTTTTTTCCGTAATATTTTTTTAAATATATGGATCCAATTAAAATAAGTTTTGAACAGCTAATGGTGGAAGACACTCAGTCACTTCCCAGATGATTCACGGGTTGAAACAACCTGCTAAACCTGGTAAACAGATGGAAAATCCGTTAAAAAAGCTATGATGGAAACAGAGGATTTCCACAGAACATCTGTGCATCATAAATGTAAGTGTTGAAACAAGCAAAGGATTTTGCTGACACAAACTGAGGTAGGACTACAGTACTGTGTATGAGCCGACACAAACACACACACACACACTATAAGTAATTGTATTTGCAGTGTGGAATAAACAATATAGGATATAGGAATAAAAACGAGTCTTGGACAGAGTATAACATGTTTATTATTTTGTTCTTCATTATCACTGTCCTCCCGCACATTGGCAGAAATTGCTGCAGAATCCAGGGTGGGGATCTTCAGAAGATATCCCCTGCAGCTCACCTCTTCCAGCGTACCCTGTGTTTATAAGAAAAACAGAACAAAATCATACTCTTGATCGGCTCTCGTGCGGTGTTTAGATTTGTTTTTGTTTCAAAGTATTTTTTGTTAGCAACAAGTGACTTGCTCAGCACAGTAGGCTGTGCACTTTGCATGTGTTTTTAAAAAAAAGACACCGATGTCTTCCTTATGTAAAATCCAAGAAAGAAAGCACTAAAGTCTGTTATCATAAATTGCTATAGGTAGTGGAGTAGAGTGTGTATGTAGCCTACGTGTATGTCTTCAGCTTTGTATTTCATGTGTATTTATTGTCTGTAAGGGCAGCTACTACTATGCACTACGCACTTTTGAGTCCATGACAAATTTCCCTTAGGGGACAATAAAGTATATTCTATTCTAGTGTTGCGCTAATATTCGCTAACAAACATATAATTGAAACGCTGTTGCAGTTCAAAGTGTTAAAGTCATCGCAGGTAACATTAATGTCAGGGACTTAACAGTAACATCCAGAAATCTGCAAAGTATATCTCTGGCCAAAATCATAATGTAAGAGTTTATACGTTTTTCAATTGATTGCACTCACCCGTGACTCCGACACTTTCTCCTTCTGCTACTGCTTTTTCTCTTGATTAAGATCAGATTCCAAACACCGTTTAGGTGCATACCGCTAACTACTGGACAGGAGTGTGTAACACACATAATTCGCGATTTCCACTTGAAACTACGTTTTAAAACAATATTTCTACCAGATTACTGGAACAACATTGTAATAGCAATATCAAGTTTTTATTTTGACATGTAGAAACTAGCGGAAGGCACCAGGCGGGAGGGCGTGAGACAGGAGGGCATGAGACGGGAGGCTCCTGGCTGCAGCCATACCCGACTCATTTAGTGTGGAAAAGTTGACTGGCCTGAACAGAGCCTTGGCCTCAACCCCATCCAACAACTTTGGGATGAACTGGAACACTAAAATTCTCATAAACACAAGGTAGACACAGACCATAAACAAAAGTAAAACACGACAAAGTACATTTCTAGCTGCAGTTGACTGTCGCTGGTTAGGTCTTAGCTCTTAACTCTCACAGACTACTGTTCTTGGGAAAGATACTGAACCCTGGATTGCTGGAAGGCTTTCTCATCAGTGTATCAATAATTAGGGAGCTTTCTTTCTTTCTTTCTGACCTAAGTGTTTGCGCAGCAAAAACTGCCTGACAAAAATTCACAAATTGACAGCTGGATTGCAAATTCCGCCCACTACTCAGGCAAAAAAAAAAAGTTATTAACCTCATGGTGGTGCTATAACAAACAATTTATGTTTTTGCATATATCTTGTAAACGGCTATGTTTTATGTTATCACTTATCAGCTTTTTGTAAACTGCTCAAACAACGTTTGGCAAATCAACCAGAAACTTTGGCAGGATCTTCCACGGCCTTCGCTGATCTAAAGTTATGAAAATGATGTTTTTTCCATAAAATTTTACTTTTGTGTCTTTAGAATTTAAAATAAATGCTCGTAAATGAAAATTGGCTTCAGCTATTGTAACTAAACTTGAAATGTCTGTTCGGATTTGCGGTCCGAGTTTTGCCAAGCAGTCCTGGGATTTTCTGTCATTAGGTGGTGCTACGCATGCGGTAAGTTTATACTTCGTAATTCGCTGAATGGATTCGTACAAATTTTAGTTTGTACAATCTAGGGTCACTACTCAGTTAATGCTTAAAATTTGGTAAAGATTGCCTTAAGTGGGCATGGTATATTACAACAAATGTAAATTTCTAGACATTTCTCATTCCAAAACTGTACCTTCTTAATTCAGAAGTCCGTCACTCTATATTTTTCAGAAAATGATAAATCAATTTACATCTATATCTCCACAAGTCTTCGTTCTAATGTTACTAGGTGATAGATATGGAGTCTTTCGAAGGGTTTTTAGATCGGTCAAACTGCAGTGATATTTTATTTTATTTATTTATTTAAACAGGAAAAGATTAAGAGCAATCGGGCCTGACTCAGTATAGAACTGATTTTCAGCAGGTTCCTGTTCTGCAGAACATGAATAATTCAGTGTCTTGCTGTAACTTGTACAGTATGTACAACATTTTCTTTTTTCGTCATGTATGATTTTTTTCAGAATTTATATACAGTGGGTACGGAAAGTATTCAGACCCCTTTAAATTTTTCACTCTTTGTTTCATTGCAGCCATTTTCCAAAAATCAAAAAAGTTCATTTTATTTCTCAGCAATGTACACTCAGCACCCCATCTTGACAGAAAAAAACAGAAATGTAGAAATTTTTGCAAATTTATTAAAAAAGAAAAACTGAAATATCACATGGTCATAAGTATTCAGACCCTTTGCCGTGACACTCATATTTAACTCAGGTGCTGTCTATTTCTTCTGATCATCCTTGAGATGGTTCTACACCTTCATTTGAGTCCAGCTGTGTTTGATTTTACTGATTGGACTTGATTAGGAAAGCCACACACCTGTCTATATAAGACCTTACAGCTCACAGTGCATGTCAGAGCAAATGAGAATCATGAGGTCAAAGGAACTGCCTGAAGAGCTCAGAGACAGAATTGTGGCAAGGCACAGATCTGGCCAAGGTTACAAAAAAATTT
>NC_060158.1:419414-424137 GCF_021292245.1 Micropterus dolomieu | reverse complement strand
CACACCGCTAAAATAACGAAGGAGTGGCTTCACAACAACTCCGTGGCTGTTCTTGAATGGCCCAGCCAGAGCCCTGACTTAAACCCAATTGAGCATCTCTGGAGAGACCTGAAAATGGCTGTCCACCAACGTTTACCATCCAACCTGACAGAACTGGAGAGGATCTGCAAGGAGGAATGGCAGAGGATACCCAAATCCAGATGTGAAAAACTTGTTGCATCTTTCCCAAAACGACTCATGGCTGTATTAGATCAAAAGGGTGCTTCTACTAAATACTGAGCAAAGGGTCTGAATACTTATGACCATGTGATATTTCAGTTTTTCTTTTTTAATAAATTTGCAAAAATTTCTACATTTCTGTTTTTTTATGTGAAGATGGGGTGCTGAGTGTACATTACTGAGAAATAAAATGAACTTTTTTGATTTTTGGAAAATGGCTGCAATGAAACAAAGAGTGAAAAATTTAAAGGGGTCTGAATACTTTCCGTACCCACTGTATATTAACATTTTGACTGTTTTAAAGCGTTTTAAATTAAAAATGACAAATACCCCAGTCACATGTGACGCCATTGCGTCAACTTGTGAGGTGTATTCCTCCCGCCAGAGGCTCATACAGTAAGTCACCTACTTCTGGGTTTCAAAGTCTCAGGGTTCAAATACTGAGCAGCCCAAGTTCTCCTTGCCAACAATGGAGATGTTCAGATCATGTTCATGATCATCAAGTTTTGCTGTTCTACATAGATCCTTTGAAAATTTCTTATGATTTTCCTCTGCTAAAGATTGCAGCAAAAATCTTGGAAACACCACAAATGGCTGTTGGGTTGCAAATTTCAACAACTACTCGGGCCCATATAATGACACTCATTGACCTCAAGGTGATTGTGTAATCCTTTTATCACTTTTATCTCTTGAGTGATCTACGTTTGGTCTTCTACTCTGGAAATGTCAAATGTTGTTGTTTGTGCGCAGGTGGCAACTTGCATTGTAGCCTCTACTGTGTGTGAATTTGTGTGTGACTCACTTATAATAATAATAATAATAATGATCCTTATTTGTAGAGCACTTTTCAAAAACAAGTTACAAAGTGCTTTAACAAGTGTAAAGAATAATACAAAAAAACAAGATAAGAGCATGAAAAATTAATATAAAAGTAGTAAAATACAATAAAATAAAAGGGATAAACTAAAGTCAGTAAAAATATGTTTTAAGAAGGGACTTAAAAGAGTTCACTGACTCAGCCGACCTGATTTCCTCGGGCAGGCTGTTCCAGAGCCTCGGGGCCCTGACAGCAAACGCTCTGTCCCCTTTAGTTTTCAGTCGAGACTCTGGAACAGACAGCAGACCTCTGCCCGAGGATCTCAAGGTACGTGCTGGTGCGTATGGGACTAAAAGGTCAGAAATATAACAAGGCGAGAGGCCATGAAGAGCTTTAAAAGTGATCAATAGAATTTTAAAGTCAATTCTAAAACATACTGGGAGCCAGTGTAATGAAGCTAAAATAGGAGTAATGTGGTCATATTTCTTACACACACACTTCTTACATAAAGCCGTATATGCCTCAGCAAATACAGGAACTATATTTAACCTGATGTCACCCATACCATCAGGCCTGTGATGATACAGAGTGACGCATTACTATCTCAGCTGCGGGAAAACTAATCCTCACGTGCTTTAACCACCACGTACTGTTAACCACCATCTGGATTCAAAACCTCTGCACTTCCCTTTGTTCTTTCCTGCCCCTCTAGGATGAAAACAGAGAACCCAGTCCTATTATGTTGCCCACTGTATGTTAACAGGAAGTCTTTGGGTAAAGTATGTACTGAATTAATAAAAATCAAATCATTTCAATTTAAATAGACTATTTGTTATATTTCCACATAACACCAGTTGTAATAGGTCAAGATATATTATAAAAAGTAGTAGTTTATATATAAAGCTTTATTTAAACAGGAAAGTCCCATTGAGACACAGTCTCTTTTACAAGGGAGACCTGTTTACCTATAGTAAAATAAAATTTTTCAACCATGAGTTGAAAAACAATAGGCCTACATTACGTAATATAAAAGTTAAAATCCATCCATCCATCCATCGTCAACCGCTTATCCTGCGTACAGGGTCGCGGGGGGGCTGGAGCCAATCCTAGCTGACCAAAAGTAAAAATACAATACAAATTTACACAAAATGAAAAAACTATTTACTTAGACAAAAATGCAATGAGTTAAATATATAAACAAAAGAAAGTAAAAAGACTAAATGTAGAGATCTAACTACCACTAATCAAAAAAGTGCATATGTCCGTTAGAATGTCTGATATAGCAGCTAAAGAAATTGGCATGCCAATCTTAAGCTTAGACTGGAGTAGGACAGACTCCTCTTTCCTGCTTCTGTCCTCATTCTTGGTACCTTACAAAGTAGTCCCTCACTAGATCTTAAATGATATGTACTTTACGTGTGAGAAAACTCTAAACAGATATAAGAAGGCAAAAGACCTAAAAGGGCTTTATAAATGAAAATGTCTAGTTTAGTTTTTAAATAAAATATAAACCCTGTACAAAAGGTGCAGGAGTTTAAAGAACAGCATGTTTTAAACTTTTAAAAGCAACAGCTTAGTTCCTGATATTTTTCATGAGGGTTGGACGCTGGACATAGACGAACACATCAAAGTAGACGAGGAAAGTATAGGTACTGCAGCATTGTGCTAAAAGAAGCAACTCAATAGCCATGCTTCCATCCAAGTGACATGCGAAGTTTAAGCGACTTTTGAAATGTCTCAAAAAAGAAAGAGGAAAATGCAAATTAGGTGCATTTCTATCAACTGGGTTGGAGTGATTAAACCAGGGCAGCGCAGACAAAACGTAGCAAAACGTTTTTTTCAACGGAAACGGTGATTCCTTGAACACCCTGCTGTGACGCATGCGCACTGCATTTTCCTGCCTTTTTAAAACTGTTGTGTTTACAAACCTGTGGCAGCTGATTGGGTAACACCTGAGACACACCCACCAAACGGGAGAAAACATACCTTGAAGCCCGTTGCAGAACGTTGCGCAACGTTACAAGGAAACATGTCGTTCAATCTGAAAAAAAAAACGGGTGCAGAACATATTGAGATTTAATTTGCCCCAGGCTATGACGAGCGTAGTTACGTCAGTAGTTGAAATTACACATGGCTGTAATAAACAAGACGTATGCGTTCCAAACCAGGGACAAAACCAGTTGCATGGAACTGATGGCCATTGATCTAAGAAAAAGGTCCTCAGGAATGTGTTTCAAGCGGGAAAACTGCTACCAGCCATGTCTCCACGCGTCATGGGAACAGGGCCGTGCAGAGACCTTTGGAAGGGCAGGTGCTCAAAGTATAAAAGGGGCACATGGAACAAGGATTTAAATAGGGCTGTTCTCCAAATATCGATACAGAAATATATTGTTATGTATTCCTTCATTATATGCGTATACAGATGCTTCTGTATATTATATAATATTAGTATAATATTGTGATAATGATTTTATATATTGCATTGTGAATCAGATATATTTGGATTTTGATTGACTATATGTCTAATCATAAATCTAAAAAGATGTGTGTGTGTGTGTGTGTGTGTGTGTTCATTCTGTTGGCCCATAATAACCATGACAGAGCAGCATTTTCCTTTCACATTAACATTTCATACCTTTATCTGAAATCTATATAGGGCCATTTCTTCTTCACTCTTTACTTTGATGTCAGGAATATTATTTATTTTATATTGACACTGACATTATTTATTATCTGACATTTTTTTGTATTTTCAGTTATTTAGTTCATGTAATAGGTTTGCTGTCTATTCAAATACTGTTCTGATTTAAATGATTGTTTTAAAAAGGGCTGATAAGTAGGCTATAATTCAGAGGAATAAGTAATAAACCTGTTTTACCAATGTTGTTTTATTATTTTAAGGTACACTACGTTTTTTTTATTAATTTACCGTAATAATCCTAGTCCCCGCGACCCTGTACGCAGGATAAGCGGTTGACAATGGATGGATGGAATAATCCTAGTTCAAGTGAAGGGTTTTTAGTCAAATTTCATAAAAAATACATTACCTCGCCGACACCCTTGAAACTTTTCTCCCTCAAACAGCAAGAACGAAGTGAACAGAGCACCTTTGTTCATCTGTGTGCAGAAGTAACATTAGCTGTTGGCACAGTCGTCGGCAGCTAACGTTACTTCTACAGGCGACACACAGCAATATAATAATAATAATAATAATAATAATCCTTATTTGTAGAGCACTTTTCAAAAACAAGTTACAAAGTGCTTTAACAAGTGTAAAGAATAATACAAAAAAACAAGATAAGAATTATAAAATTAGTAAAATACAATAAAATAAAAGGGATAAAATAAAGTCAAATAAGATCGGGAAAAGCTCTCCTATAAAAGTATGTTTTAAGAAGGGACTTAAAAGAGTTCACTGACTCAGCCGACCTGATTTCCTCGGGCAGGCTGTTCCAGAGCCTCGGGGCCCTGACAGCAAACGCTCTGTCCCCTTTAGTTTTCAGTAGAGACTCTGGAACAGACAACAGACCTCTGCCCGAGGATCTCAAGGTACGTGCTGGTGCGTATGGGACTAAAAGGTCAGAAATATAACAAGGCGAGAGGCCATGAAGAGCTTTAAAAGTGATCAATAGAATTTTAAAGTCAATTCTAAAACATACTGGGAGCCAGTGTAATGAAGCTAAAATA
>NC_060158.1:414538-419314 GCF_021292245.1 Micropterus dolomieu | reverse complement strand
AGGCTCTGATTGACACCACCTTATTGGTAAAATAAGATAAAAACAATTCACAGTCATCATTACTTCCAGCTGAGGCACAAGGAGGGGTTGGGTTTACCAGCTGATTCACAGTCTTAAACAGAAACCTGGGATTGTGTTTATGTGTAGTAATGAGTTCAGAAAAATAGTGTGTTCTCGCAGCCTTAACCATGTTATTGTAGTTAATTAATAAATCCTTCAGACTGAGGTAATGGACTTGGAGACTGGATTTTTTCCATCTGCGCTCTGCTTTCCTGCATTCCCTTTTGAGGCTGCGAATGCTGTCATTTATCCAGGGTTGCTTACTAGCTTTAGACGTAGGCCTAACCTTTAGAGGAGCAGTAATATTTAGTGACGACAAGCAGATATGATTGAAGTGATCGACCAGATTGTTGGTGTTGGAATCAGACAGGTGTTGGCTTTGGCTCTGAAAGAATGCGCAAAACTTTGAAACACTTTGTTCATTAAAGATGCGAGAACACACGGAGCTTGTGAGGCGGCATGAGTAACAGGCGAATCGCAGCTAAAAACAATACATCTGTGGTCAGATATGGTCATGTCCACTAATTCCACAGAGGAAATGCTGACACCCAGGATAAAAACCAAGTCCAGTGTATGACCACGGTTATGTGTTTGCCCTTTGACGTGTTGTTTGAAGTTAAAAGAAGTGGCCATATTTAAAAATATACAACTACTGTGCTGCTCTCTTTGTGTCTTTCTTGTAACATACATACATACTCTCAATAAGAAAAAAGTCGCCCCTCTTCATTAAATAGCTGGTCCACCAGCAGAATCTGATTCTGTACCCAACTCTCAAAAAAGAGTGACTTGTTCTTATATAATATATCTCTATTATTCCAAATTAGATACCTGTGACGTGAGAAATCATGCTTATTAATTAGAGACCATGCTAAAAGGACCTGCTTGTGAAAAGTAGAAAGTTTTACAGGGAGTTTGTCCACATTGTAGTTAATGTGTACGGTTTTTCCAGACAAAGTCAAAAAGTATTCTGTCAATATCTTTACAAGTTTTGCTGTTCAGGTTTAAAGAGAGAGCTGCGTGTGTAAGCCAGGATATCCCTTCAGCCTTAGTAAGTAACACTCTGCCTTTTAGAGATAAGACCCTCTGCAACCACTGGTTCAGTTTGTTGTGAGTATTTTTAATGATTGGAGAGAAATTTAATGGACATCTCACTTTCTGATCTTTAGAGATAATAATACCTTCTTCTTTGATTGTAACATTGCAAATTTTTGTATATTACAATCTTTTAAAGGCAACAGTTCACATTTATTAATATTCAGGCATAGACCAGAGGCCTCTGAAAACTGGTTAATTACTTGAATGGTGACAGGTATCTGGCTTGCATTTTTTAAAAAGATTGTGATATCGTCCGCAAACTGACTGATGATGATATCCCTGCCCGCAATAGAAATTCCTTGTATAGCACTGTTACCAACGTGAGTTGTGAGAGTTTGTGTGCAGAGTAAGAACAGATAAGGGGAAATCGGGCATCCCTGAGGAATGCCCCGTTTCAGATTAAATCTAGGGGAAGTTTGAAAGAACTGTTGCCAAGGGTTTAATTGCTTTGCAGAAAAAATCCCCCAAACCAAATTTTTCTAAAGACAGAAAAATAAATTGGTGTTGGAGTACCATATTAATAATTTTCCAAAAAAACAAAGAGAAAGGAAAAAACAAGCATAGGATATATACAGATATATTGATATTTGTTTTGTTTGTCTTTCTCTTTAGAGTGGAAATGCTATCAACAGTCGTCTAAATCTGACAGCAGAGGAAAGTGAGTAGGTTCCATTTTGATTGACAGGCCTGATATTACTTTAAATGTCTTTGAAATCTGTAATTATAAATGTAATATTTTATTTTCTAGATTTGGGATTCCAGATCAGTACTCGTCTCACTTTTTGCATGTAATCTTCAAACACTTTGAGGAATCTGTCTCATTAGTGTGCTCTTTCATAAATTTCTCCACATTACAGAATTGAATTTGCATGCAACTCCCTGCTGATTTCCAGCATTGCCAAAGGTCAAAATCTCTGCACTACATGGATCATGAAACTGGTTCATGAGAATGAACTGTATTTTTTCTTCTTTCAGAGTCCGCTGCAGAGAAAAAACACATGCTGTTTGGTCGTCCCCAGATGCTGCAGCCTGGCCAGACTTACTGCATCCTATACCAGGAGGGATTCATTATCGGCTACAGCCACAAAGCCCTGATGCCTCTGTGGAGCTCCTTCACCGTTGACAAACCAGTAAGTGTCTCTATGGTGAAGAAATAATATAAATATGTATGACTACAATACAAGAAATGTTTAAATTGGTCAACCACCTGTCACAGGGCAGGATTCATCGCAGAGGAGTCATAACAAGCATGCTCCTGAAAATTCTTATGTCCCATGAGGATTGGATGCGTGCTTATGAGTTAAGTTTCAGACCTGTGTATCAATAGGGTGATGGTTCCCACATGGATTATTGCAATTTGGAGAATCCCTGTGGAGTATTTGGGAAAATACTAGAGAGACAGAGATTATGTACGTATCTGAACTTTATTTTCTCTTAACCTGGCAAGCTCAGAGGTCCATTTGCAAATATGGGACTAAATATTGCAATTAACTCCCTCTTTCTGAATTCATCTTTAAAGTGCCACCACACAACAAATGAAAGACATTGGACAGTGGAGACAAATATATAATAAGAGGATGTTATTTTAATTGAAGAGCCTCCTTAGCCACAAAATAAAAAACAATATATTTATGCAATCAAATCAATCAATATATAAAAGACGGCCGTAAGGTGATGCACAGTTGACGGGCAAAATAAAACAGGCAATAGATTTCAACTAAAAAGTACACGAGTGAATATTGTGCCCTAGCAATGCTTATTCCTGCGGTCCACAGAGCATAGTCAAGATCCACTCACACCAACATTGGTTGGAAAGTACCAGTCCAGTGAGAGGCTTGCCTTAAGTATGTCACGTTAAGTCATGTCTCATGTACTTAGGTGGAGACAGTGGAAAATGCAGGGAAAACCTGGAGCCACAGCCAGAGCTGTAGGGGTTAAAAGTTTAATTTAATATCACTAAACTATTGCAGTTGCCAGTGAATCCAGCTCAGTTGAGTTGCTCGCTTTGCCTGGTTGATTATCCGGTCTTGCATATAACAAACTGTGCAGATAGCTTTGGTTTTCATATAATTGTCAAGGTTACTTTATTTTGGTAGCAAGTAGTTCCAATGAAATTATCACGACCGCAACTTCCTGTGTCGACAGAGTGACTGAATCTCAAAACCACAACACATAAAACCAAAATGATTTGGCTGTTGATGATTGCTTTTAATCTGAAATTACGTCAAGAAGTGATTCTCCTTTTGTCTTAGATAAGCTTGGACGTATTACCAGCAGTGACACCATTCTGTCTGAGGGCTGATGTCAGAGTCCCAGGGTCCCAGAGTCCCAGATGTGACCAGTACAACAGTGCTAGGAACCTGACCACCGCTTTCCTGTATCCACCCAGTATGCATCAACACCCATCTAACACCAAGAAAAACAAATATCAACCGAGTCAGTCTCATCAGTGTGCCTCATGGTGGGCAAACTTTCACACAGACACTTGTTTGTTGACAAGTTGTTGGTGTAAAAGGATGTGAGCATCTTTGGGTCACTACACCCACTTCCTCTCTCTTTGACACACTTTTTTGAATTCTCACTTTCCACAGAATTTCAGCTCATCCACCCTTACATAAATGTTGTTTCCAGCACGCTGACTGTGTTTTTACTAATAACAAGCTCCCTTATCACTGAACACGTATCTTATGTAATCAAAACAAACTTTCCTTTCTTCTTCCCTTTTATATGATCTACTCTTATATTTTCTGCCCTATTTCATTGGCAACCCTTCCAGAAATATCATAAAAAAGAGAAATATCATCCTCTGTTCTCTCTTCTTGTGATGTTCATGGTCTTTATATTGAGCTGCAGCCAAGCTCCTACCTTTTCATTAACACTGTCTCCTAAAAATTTAACTTTTTATGGTTATGTGTAGGCACTCACAGCACTTGATTCAGGAACTATTGTGATTTGGCATTAAAGCCCTATGACTCCTGTCCAGTCAAGATGACAGTTCTCTAAAAACTAAGAAACTGATGTACCAAGCTGCGGCTCATTCATACAGTGGGTACGGAAAGTATTCAGACCCCTTTAAATTTTTCACTCTTTGTTTCATTGCAGCCATTTTCCAAAAATCAAAAAAGTTCATTTTATTTCTCAGTAATGTACACTCAGCACCCCATCTTGACAGAAAAAAACAGAAATGTAGAAATTTTTGCAAATTTATTAAAAAAAAAAAACTGAAATATCACATGGTCATAAGTATTCAGACCCTTTGCTCAGTATTTAGTAGAAGCACCCTTTTGATCTAATACAGCCATGAGTCGTTTTGGGAAAGATGCAACAAGTTTTTCACATCTGGATTTGGGTATCCTCTGCCATTCCTCCTTGCAGATCCTCTCCAGTTCTGTCAGGTTGGATGGTAAACGTTGGTGGACAGCCATTTTCAGGTCTCTCCAGAGATGCTCAATTGGGCTTAAGTCAGGGCTCTGGCTGGGCCATTCAAGAACAGCCACGGAGTTGTTGTGAAGCCACTCCTTCGTTATTTTAGCGGCGTGCTTAGGGTCATTGTCTTGTTGGAAGGTAAACCTTCAGCCCAGTCTGAGGTCCAGAGCACTCTGGAAAAGGTTTTCGTCCAGG
>NC_060158.1:410989-414438 GCF_021292245.1 Micropterus dolomieu | reverse complement strand
TTAGGAACCTTAAGTGCAGCAGAAATGTTTTTGTAACCTTGGCCAGATCTGTGCCTTGCCACAATTCTGTCTCTGAGCTCTTCAGGCAGTTCCTTTGACCTCATGATTCTCATTTGCTCTGACATGCACTGTGAGCTGTAAGGTCTTATATAGACAGGTGTGTGGCTTTCCTAATCAAGTCCAATCAGTATAATCAAACACAGCTGGACTCAAATGAAGGTGTAGAACCATCTCAAGGATGATCAGAAGAAACAGACAGCACCTGAGTTAAATATGAGTGTCACGGCAAAGGGTCTGAATACTTATGACCATGTGATATTTCAGTTTTTCTTTTTTAATAAATTTGCAAAAATTTCTACATTTCTGTTTTTTTCTGTCAAGATGGGGTGCTGAGTGTACATTACTGAGAAATAAAATGAACTTTTTTGATTTTTGGAAAATGGCTGCAATGAAACAAAGAGTGAAAAATTTAAAGGGGTCTGAATACTTTCCGTACCCACTGTATAAGTAAGAAGAAGAGCCAAGTGTGATGTTTCTTCTTCTACATCTGCTTGTTCTGTGTGAGCAAGGTCTCTAAAGGCTAAGGCTATTCTCAGCTTATTTTAGGGAGGCGTCAAGTAACACACAGGACAGTGAACTATTTACTCTCGCAGGCAATTACAACCCTCCAATTCAATTATCCAGCATAGTTTTGAACTGCGCCTGGAAAAACCCGTGGGAGAAAATATTCCATAGTAAGCTAGTTTGACAGTGACAGTACTAACCACTGCCTTGTCACTGCTCCACAAGAAAAAGAGAAAGCATGTCCCAAAGCCATAAATGACTCAAGCCAACAGATTTTGTGTGTTAGCGAAGGGCCATGCAAGTTTTCAGCTTCCCAGTTATGGTGAAATTAAGTAAATCCAGCTGCAAGTTATGAAAAATCCACACAAATCCACTGCCATTAAATGATGACTCTCAAAACAGGAAAGAATTTTGATCCCCATGTGTGACTATTTAGAGTTTGTTTGATGTTGTCTCCTACCCTGTCATGAAAGTATATTCCTCTCACTTCAGTAAATGGACCTTATTTGCAGGTTCACATTCAAGTCAGTGTTTATTGCATTAAAACATTATTTAGATATTTTAATGCAAATGCCCAGACTCTGCACTTTTTTTCATTTATGTTTTGCCTGCAGCTATAGTTCTTTTGTTCCCGTACAGAATACAGACTCCATTTACTGCAGTTAAAAGCGGTGTTTTGTGTGGTGATAGTGTTGTTACTGATCACCGAGGAGACAAAATCACTTTAATTAAATAAAAGCACCCCAAGGTTTCGCTTCTGTAGAAACGACCTGGATTTCTCTTCTCCATATCTCACAGTTTGACATCAAGGAGCACAAAAACAATGGGGGGGTGTAGCTTTTACCCAACCAAGAATTGAAAATAACTTTTTCCCAGGAACTTTGTCTTACACCATTATTATCATTTATCACACATGGAGTAGCTGCACCATTTCTGGAAGTGAGTGAAACCTGTTTCTACAGAACTGAAGCTCGTTTTTTTTGTCTTTCTGTCCTCGCTCTCCTTAATTTAAAAGAGAACACAATGTCAGATTAATTAAAACAGACGTACATTAGGCCTTTTTATACCTATGATAAATGCATTTTCAGAAAAAGAAAAATATATTTACAATAGATTAAAAAGAGGGACTGTTTGCTTTCAGTGCCAGATGCATTAAGGTTAAGTCCAAGTAAAGCTGATAGAGGGTGTCCCTTGTGAGTCATTTTTGATAAAACATACAAGTATTGTTTTTCAGGAAGCTTTAAACTTGTTGTTTTTAAATAGAATATTAATTTTGATACTTGAACACGTAAATAATCGTAAGTCTCAATGGACAAGTACAGTAAGAGTTATGGAGAGAGGAAAATACTAGACAGTTATAAATTCTAACCAAAAAAAAGTTCTTTCTCTCACCACATGTAACTACATTCAAAATTCATTGTTTCTTGTTGTTTTTTGCAGACCTGAATGCAACAGTGGACCAGCAGTACGACGCTCTACTCATGAGTAATGTAGTGCCGATGTACCCAGAGTTTAAGAGTAAGTTACAGGTTCATATCACGGTAAAACCTATACAACTACAACTTTTCTTTTAATTTAATCATCTCTCCTATTTTAGAGATCTGGGACTACTTTCACGGCACCCTATTAAAAAAATATGCCTCCATTTACAACGGAATTAACGTATTGATGGGCCCCGTCTTCGATTACAACTATGACGGCCAGTACGACACTCCAGAGCAGATCCAGCAGTAAGTGAAGAAGAAGTCCTTGTGAAGATGGTTATATTAGCATTACCAGGTTTACAGCTTCTTCTTTTTAAGACTAACAACCTTGACTTTGACAGGGTTTAAAACGATATGCCTTAATTTAATAAGAAATTTACATTAAAATAAGCTCATGGTCAGAATCCATAGAGAACCATGTACTTTCACAAATTAAAATCTAACCGCAAGATGTTTTCATATGACATATACATTGTGAGATTAAAAAAAACAATGTTGCATGTGCATGGGTCGTTTATAGACAAATATTGATTGAAACTGTTAAATGTTCTCCTTATTTTTTTAAATTATCTCCTTATTTTAATAATATCCTCTACCCAGCATTTTACATTATAAGCCTCCAAGTCAAAAAGTAGGAAAGGTTTTTAAATTGTGTTTGGAAACTTGTGGTGAGCCACAACTTATGAATAGACATTATATACTGTAGCTTTGTGTTTTCCCTTCAGTGTGACCCAGTTGTGTATTGGACTGACATTCTAACCACAGTTTAACCAGCTTTTGCTAGTTACATGGTTGAGCAGACACCAGCCTTTCACAACCCTTGAAAGGGCGTTACAATTCCTCTGTCTTTTTTAGCTCTTTCACACACACACACACACACACACACACACACACACACACACAGCAATGAACAAAAAGAAAACGAAAGATTTTGGCTACTTGTTATTTGTGTTGGGTTGCTTGTGTAGGCAGAATTAGACTCTAAAATAAAGGCAGGTTTATTTAAGTTTATATAAGACATAAAAAGGTTTTAAGACATGACAATATACAAGTATATAGTCTGTCACAGGATAATAAAATCTGAGCTAAAATAAGCTAAAATGGAAT
Source organism: Micropterus dolomieu (assembly GCF_021292245.1). NCBI lineage: Eukaryota > Metazoa > Chordata > Actinopteri > Centrarchiformes > Centrarchidae > Micropterus > Micropterus dolomieu. Next base: position 411,283 of record NC_060158.1, on the reverse strand, counting down.
AAAACTGTATGAACAGAATAAAGAACAGTGCAGTGCAAGATTTGAAAGAATTGTCCCAAATGTAGTCATAGTGTGTTTATTTCCAATATATGTAAAACAGAAACATCCGAAAAATGCAATCAAATAAACTAATCAAAATAATTAAATAGCACAATAATAAATAAATGAGTAAAGATTTTTTTTAAACTCTTGTCAGTTTTCTTACATATTCCAAAAGGAGTGGAAAGAGGAAAAAAAACTTATTTAATCCCACCCCATGTCCACAACCCAAATAAATAAATAAATAAAAATTCA
>NC_060158.1:392055-410969 GCF_021292245.1 Micropterus dolomieu | reverse complement strand
TTGCTCTCTCACACACACACACACACACACACACACACACACACACACACACACACACACACACACACACACACACACACACACACACACACACACAGCAATGAACGAAAAGAAAACGAAAGATTTTGGCTACTTGTTATTTGTGTTGGGTTGCTTGTGTAGGCAGAATTAGACTCTAAAATAAAGGCAGGTTTATTTAAGTTTATATAAGACATAAAAAGGTTTTAAGACATGACAATATACAAGTATATAGTCTGTCACAGGATAATAAAATCTGAGCTAAAATAAGCTAAAATGGAATAAAACTGTATGAACAGAATAAAGAACAGTGCAGTGCAAGATTTGAAAGAATTGTCCCAAATGTAGTCATAGTGTGTTTATTTCCAATATATGTAAAACAGAAACATCCGAAAAATGCAATCAAATAAACTAATCAAAATAATTAAATAGCACAATAATAAATAAATGAGTAAAGATTTTTTTTAAACTCTTGTCAGTTTTCTTACATATTCCAAAAGGAGTGGAAAGAGGAAAAAAAACTTATTTAATCCCACCCCATGTCCACAACCCAAATAAATAAATAAATAAAAATTCAGAAATAATTAAATAATAATAACAATAACAGCAAGACTGAAAATAAATACTAGCCCCAGAAAACACCTGTTGATTATTCACCCCCTTCTTCCTCCCTGCAAACCAGTGAAAACCATATCTTTATACCCGATTAAACTGAATAATGTTTGGACACTGCTTTAGTTTCTCATTGAGACTGTTCCATAGCTTTACTCCAGAGACTGAAATGCAAAAACCTTTCCTGCTGGTTGTGTCCTGTTTGTTTTGAAAGGCATTGGCAAAGAGAACAGTCTTAATTTAAAAGGACTGAATGTTCCTGGGTGTTTGTTCCAGATGTGTGGTGCATAAAGACTGAACGCTGGATCTCCATGTTTGGTTTAGACTTTAGAGAAAGCAGACCAGTCCTAGATGACCTCAGAGGTTTGGATGGTTCATAATGTAGCAGCAGAACAGATTAAAATCTTACTGACCAACGACATTTATGATTCATGCAACACCAGTTAACTTACTGTTAAAACACAGCCACTCTTTTCTTTCTTCATTAAGTGCAACTATAACAACTCTTTGGACCATTACTTACACTATAATGGACTTGAAGAAGTAAGACACTGCTCTTGTCATTCTTCATCTTCACATTCTTCATTTTTTTCCTCATCTTTGGGACATCTCTTCATGTATAATATGCAATGTACATATATGGTCAATGTATACATTGCTCAAGAATGCTCTGTTTTAATTTCCAACAATTGGAGCAGCTAAATATGATGTAACCAGAAATGATAAGGCCACAAGGCGATAATCACAAAGAAAGGACAAAGAAAAGAAAACCCTGAACCACACACTGTGTCAATGGTTGTTGGATAAGTGACTTAGTGTTTTCAACCATTGACACAACCTTATTGTTTAAATGAATACATGTTAAGTCACTTTCTTTGGAAAAGGAGGCCCCATCTTTATGGAATGGGCTGTCATGTGAGAGTCACACAACACACCCTGTGAACTATGGATTTCTATCAGTCTCAATATAAATGATCTGACTCGCGTGAAATTCATGAAAAATTTGGTGTTACACATGTAAATCCTGTGTCTGTCTACACATTGCTGATGTTTGATTTAGAAGTTAAAGTAAAGTTAGACATCAAAGTTAAGTTTTGGCTTTTATTTAACTTGTGTATTGCACTGATGATCTGCACGCAGTTTAACCAGCTTTTGCTAGTTGCATGCTTGGACAGACACCAGCCTGTCATAACCCTTGACAGGTTATTAAAATTTCTCTCTCCTTTTTTCATCTTCCACTCACACAGAGCAATGAAAGAAGTAGTCATGCTTGAGAAAGTCTTCCACTTGAAGCTACAGTGTTTAAGAGAAATACAGAAAGCAAGACATTTCATCTTTTAACTTACGGCAAATCAGCACAAAGTTCTACGCAGAGCTATATAGATAAATATGTATGGAAAGCAAGGCAAGAGATAAGACAGAAGATGGGTGTAAGTTCGCCAAATGGTCAACAGTATGTGGACAGGGCTGAAATGTGCAAGTTGGAATGACCTTTGATGATCAGCTGATGAATAACTGTAGGTGCATTTGTGTGACTCTAGGTTTGTTTCCGGCACGAACATCTCCATCCCCACACATTACTTTGCGGTGTTGTCCAGCTGCAGGGACTCAGCGGTGCCTGTGACCTCCTGCGTTGGCGAGATGCAGACCGTGTCCTTCCTGCTGCCTCACAGACTCAACAACTCAGAAAGCTGCAAAGTAAGAAATCCCAATGAGTTCACCTATTAAAGATGACACTTTATTCATTCAGCTGTATCATGTCTTTATTTTCAGAATCTATGAGCCACCTCATGCTGGGCCAGACCGATGAACTGAAACTGTTTGTGTTGACTTAGTACGAAACTACCTGCCAATTTAACTGCCTTACTGGTCCAGAACAAAGCTACACTGTTGTCTGTTCCTGTGTTGAAAGAAAGGGTGACGGCATCCTTGTGTAGTAACACACAGGATGAAGCCTTTCACAAGTAAAACAAAAAATGAAGACCAAAGAACCCATTGTGTAGCAAGCTTTCCACAGAAATGTGAATGAATGCAGTACTTAAAAGTTTCCCAAAGTGTTTCATTCTCTGGACAGCATGAATGTGCTCAAAAGATGCTATGGTAACCTAACTGTTAGAATGTGATATGTCTAGAGATGAAGTGTACATGTTGGTTCGAAGATGACCCTACAAAAACCGTCAGGGGATCACCAACAACATTAAGACTAACTCACAGACCATGAATATCCAAAGCAGATGTGATGGAAAAGGTGGCTGATAGTTTGAGAGATACCTTGTCAAAGTGTGAGTAAAGTGGCTTTATAGTGGAGCTAGAGGGAAGGTCGGAGTGTCACGAAGATCACATGGAGTCATCCTCTGAGGATCATGAATGTCATAATATACAAATTTGTTTTATTGTAATAAAGTTAGGCAACGCTGAAAAATCCCAACCAAGAAAAAAATCAACAAAGGTACCATATTACAACCTCAGCCAGTTATTTTTTAAGAACAGGAAGCAATAAAGAGAAGAAAAGAAGCCATAATGTGCAGACACCTCATCACAAACAGTCCTTTTTCTGACCTCAGTCAAACGTAACATAATTAATCACTTTATGTTTTGCGTCGACAGAGTACAGAAGCCGAATCTCATTGGGTTGAAGATCACATGTGGTTCCATCAATCACGCGTCAGAGACGTTGAGTGGATCACAGGATTGGACTTGTACCGGGGAAGCAATCGACCAGTCCCAGAGCTGCTGAGGGTGAAGACCCGCCCCACAGCTGCCATTCAAAGAAAAAAATGAAATTGCTCCTTTCCACAAAAAAAATCACTAATATTCAATATTTGTAAAAGTAATTTATTATTGAGTAAGTAGCCTTTAATTGTGATATCACTTTGTCAATGGATTAAAGGTATCTATTATCCAACATTGTTTGTTTATTTATTTGGTGTGAATGCTAGAACCAACCAACATATGTTAAAAATCTCTGTTTTTACTATGATTATTCTGTTTTTTGGCACTTGAGTTCCACATTTTTCAACATAGAAACTTCATTCAAACATCAAATATTTTTGAGCTCATGGAAATTCTGGCTTCCATTCGGATATTTGATAACTTTCATACCAAAATATTCCAGGTTTTCCAGGATATTTTCCCTGTTCAAATGACCCTTTCATGTTTCAGTGTCTTCACAGTCCTTCAGAAGCAATGCAGTTCATCTCCTTGCTTACACTATATTTCATCATTGAGCCCATTCCCACTCTCCCATGTATTCATATTCCTTTGTACACTTTTTCATGCATTTTTTTTTTACTATTCAGTCAAACCTCATTATGTTCTACATCTGTTATTCTACTTTTTAAAGCCAGCATTCATCTGTAGTTACTAACTGTTTAATCTTATTATTTTAATTCATGTTGCCATGATTTTGATCATTTTGATAGTTGTTGTTTTTTAGGTAATCATAAAGAAATCTTTTTTGGCCCTGCAGAACTTTTAGAGCCTGAGTACTACATTTTCGCATTTTCTACAGTACTCAGATTTGCGAGGGTGGCCCAGTGGTTGCTCTTGGTGGGAATTGTTGGGTTTCTGTAAATATTATAATAATATTATAATATATAATATATAATAATATATAATATATATAATATTACAGTACACGGTCTAGACCTGCTCTTTTATGAAAAGCGCTATGAGATGACTGTTGTGATTTGGCGCAATATCAGCTGAATTGAATTCATCCAGGGCCCTTGCTCGAACCACATCTATTCTTGATTTTGGCCTTCATTTTGATCTGAACTACAAATCTGTAAAGTTTCATGACTGCATCTTGCTCGGTTGTGATGCTATCAATTAAAAATCTGTCCACAGACAGACAGACATATGGCAAAGTACTCCAAACCAGTTAGACAGAAGTAGACACAGTCTGTGTCTCTAGGACTACATTTTGTCATGATCTCACGTCTGGTAAAAACATTTGTTGGACTAACCAATCAACAGAAAGTGATGTGGTTTACTGCACACATGCTTAACTGCTTCTGATAACATGTTAAAGTAATTAACGTAATTGTTTCACACAGAGAGGAAAATGTGCAACACTCCTATCCTGTGACCTCACCCTCTAGGCCCAAAAATGCAAAGAGTTTTATGTCTGCTAGTAGTCCTATGACTTTATAGACCTATAATTTTAAAGAGAGCCTCACCAAGGCAGCACCATGCTAAGTGAATTATGAACACAGTCCAACACCAACATGACTATTTTACCCCAGTCTTGCTTGATGAACACTATCTCTAAATATATATATATATATATATATATATATATATATATATATATATATATATATATACACACACACACACATAACACACAGTATGTGTGTATACATACACTCACCAGCCCCTTTATTAGGTACACCTGTTCAATTGCTTGTTAACATGGATAATCAGCCAATCACATGACAGTATGGCAAGCCGTTTTCACATTAATTCTTTAATTCATTAAGTCTCTATTTAAAGGTGTAATATTTCTGAGGATCTGTCGAAAGAAATGCAATATAAAGATCCTTAACTATGTTTTCAGTGGTGTGTAAAGACCTTACATAATAAGCCATTATGTTTTTATTACCCTAGAATGAGACATTTCTATCAACATACTACGTTCTTCTTGTTCTACTTCCGGTGGAATTCAGGCAGTGCAGACACTCATCACTATGTTGAATGCGTATGTTACAAGAAGAAGTAGTAACAATATACTGCAGGGGTCGGCAAATAAGTTTAGCATCAGAGCAATATTTTCAACCATTAGATGGTGGATGAGCCATAATAAGCCACAAGTTATAATATTGACCTGCATTGACATGTTGTTCAGTTAATTCAGTTGGTAAGATGTAGGACTCAACCCAAGGGTTGAGGGTTTCATCCTACCTTGAGACAATTTTTTTTTTCTTCTCTTCAACAAATGGATTCTGCAGCGAATGCGTCATCTCAGATGACGGCATGTGCTGCACTGTTTTTGTTTCATCAACCTACGGATGCTTTGGCATTTCCCCAGTATCACGAGGCAGAGAACATTTAGGGGAATCGTAGCTCCTGATTATGTGGGAACGGTGAGGTGGGGGGATGGCAGTGGGGCTGCTGGAGGGGCCCCAGCGAGGGCGGGGGATTGTTAGACTTTGGGTTGGGGCTCCCGCTGCTTCCCCCTGCCGGCTCACTCACAGTGGGGGCATTCGGGAGTCTCTGGGGCACATGTCCGGTGTTGTCGGGGTAGGTTTTGGTGCTCCTCCTTGGCGGTGCTTGTCAGGGGGGGCGTCTGTTGGTTGGGTCGGGGTTTTTTTTTCGGCGTTTGCATCACAGTGCATCTGGGAGGTTTTTTTTTCTTTCTCCCACCCCTATTGGCTACTGGGGTTCTTGCCTGCCTGTTGCTGGGGTAGGTGTGGCACAGTCGTGGCGCCCCACTCTCACTAACAACTACATTCTTTAACAGGCTTATCCTCACACACATGTACACACACACACATACAAATTTACGTTGTCCTTGGTAGAATTATTCCTGATGCTTTTCTTTCAGTTACTTATTTAAATTTATTGTTATTATTCCAGCTTTCTTGGCTGTGCTGTGTTGCTTATTTAGTGTGTGTGGTGTCCGAACAATAATGCTGCGATGATGTGTTGAGAAGAAATCCGCTTGACACTGTTTTTGATCATAAAAGTTTATTACATCAAGGAATTCAGCATCAATTACAAGCTCTGCAGCAGCTTGGAGAGTGACCCAGCCCGATGGCCACTCTGTCTCTCTGTACATCGAACACAGCTTATATAGGACATGTTTAGGCATCTGCTACATACCATATAAGGGTCTGAGTCTGCAAACTAAGGCACCAATCCATATAAGGGCACAGTCCTATAGGATAAGTGTAAACATATGTTAGACACCATAGAAGGGTTCAGTCCCTACATAAACACTAACCTCTACTCTCCCCTTAAAAGGTCATTAATCCTCTATCAAGCTGCTACAGTGTTATTTTAAACTGTTATGGTCAAATCCACATATGTTATACACCACATGTGCGTGACTGTTTCTTGTTTTCATTTTTCTCTTAGTTGTCTTACTCTGTCAGCTGTTTATTCCTGCTGTTCAGTTGGTTGTCTTTTACTATTATTATTATTTTTATTATTGTTTGTTTGTTTGTTTGTTTGTTTGTTTGTTGTTTTTCTCCTCCCCAAGCCCCCCTCTCTGTTCTATTGCAGGTTTCGTTGCTTTCTGCAATTGGTGTTTCCCTCTGCTATTCCCTGTTGTCCCCAGCTTCCATCCCCCTTCTCTTACAGGTGTTGTCCTTTCTCTGTGCTGTCTGTTTCTGCCCCCCAATCCCCATGTCTTTTTAGTTATTAGTACCTATTTACTAGTAACTATTCAAATAGATACTAGTAACCATTTCCATTTTACTAGTATCTATTATTTAGATACTAGTACCTATTCATTAGTTACTAGTAACTATTCCATGTTACTTGGCCATTCTTACAAGTAACAATTAAAATGGTACTAAGCCATTTTTCTATTCATTAATGAATGACTAGTAACCAAAGAAAATTTACTAGTAAGAGTTCAAATGTTAATATTATCTTTTGGAATAGTTACTAATATCTAATAAATAGGTTCTAGTTTCAAAAAATAGATAACTAGTCAAATGGAAATAGTTACTAGAAATGAATAGGGGATATCTGCAAGTAGTTACTAAAAAATGTTTTTAAAAATAGTTACTAGTAACTAAAATTAAGTACTAATATCTAATCAGTTGTTACTAGTAAATCGGGAATATTTTAAATATTTTAATTTTTGTCACAGTTGGCTTAAAACCGCAACAAAAAAGAACAGAACAATGACACAAACTGCAGGAAAGGTACCATTACTTTTATTTTAAACTAACAGAAACAACTTAATATTCAAAAAGTCATATGAGGTGTGATAATCAGATCAGTCATGTCAGCAGGTATGCATGCTTGAAGGACTAGTGAGTGAAGTGTGAAGAAACAAAAAAATAACAAGGAGCGTGGAACATAGGGAACAGGGTTTCCCTCCTCTCCTCTCTAGCCCTCGGTGCAGAACAAAAGACACGCTCTTATAGTGGAGAATCCCGGGCCCAGGTGGCTCCAACAACTGATGATTTTAACCACGCCTCCTGACATCTGCAACACAGGATACAGAGACAGACATCCCAGCAGCCGAAAGATGGGGACGTCACAAATTTTAAAACTAACATAAATGCACAATGTTTCCTAAGTCAATCAGTAACAGTGTTAATAATTGTGATTTCAGTTATGACCAAAATAAGCAATGAATCAATAGATTTCCAGTTAAAGGAAGTTTGGCATTCAACAAAAGACTCTAAGCAATGAGGACAAAGGACAAGGAAGAAGCATAATTTGCTCAGAGCTTTCAGGTGAGCAGTGCAGTTGAGGGCTTACATTCACTGACCTGTTGCAAAAGGTGCATTGTATATCGTGGCTGTGAGAGTGGCATGTAATGACTCATTCCCTTTTTCAAGCAAATTGTAGTTGATATTAGACACGAGTCAGCATTCGAAGATAAACTCATGATGTTTGCTCTGGCAAATTCTCTCTCACACAAAATACATGAAATTCCAAGAAGTACGTATACAGGTGCAGGGGAAATTGTGAGTCTCAGCAACCTTGATTTTTTTCTCTGAAAAATTTTAAGGAAAAAGTAAAACATTCATCCAGAGTCAATGGTCCCCCTCTACTGTCACGCCTTGATTCCCATAAATCTCATAGTGAAACTCTACAAACCCTGACCAATAACATTTATCAAAACACTGATAATGGAACAAACTGTTGCTCTGATCACTGAACCAGTTGTTGACAGCACTCTGTTACTGCCTTTGATAAATGCTAGTGTGGATCTGAAGATGGCAGTGTTGGTCGGCTGGTCGGTCTACCACTTTGATCCAGACTAAAATATCTTCACAACTACTGAATTTCCATTAAATTTGAAACATATATTCGTAGCAACCATGGCAGGTCATGTTGTGAGGATTGGTGTATGGTGAGCAGGTTGGAGGACCCAAATGCAGGACACAGAGTAGGTTCAGTTCAGAAAGGTTTATTTAACACAAAGCGAGCACACTTACTAGTGGCTGAGTCTAATGAATCCAGCATGACAAAACATTCGGTTTGGTGAGAGGAATCCATAAACCACTTGACAGGCAGACAGAAACTAAGCATGAAACAAACACCAGATAGATAAGAAAAGAACAGAAAAGATAAAGATAACAGAAAAGATAAGAACTTAGGCAGGCACAGATCCAAACAGGAACAGAACTGAAACAAGCAGACTGAACACTGAACACAAGGCACTGGCAACTGACACAAGAGAAGAAACATACTGGAACACAGAACAGACTAAAAACTAATCATACAGTTAGACTACAAATGTAACAGAAAACACAGACTGAACCAAGAACCGAACACGGAGCAGACATAGGCAAAATAACGAACACCGAAGTGCACAGACCGAGACTAAATACTGAGACACAGAACTAAAATGCAGGACTAAATAGTAAGACAAGAAAACAGAAAAATCCCCGCAAGAATAAACAAGACGAAACAGTAGACCACAGGATATGGAACCAAAACACAGACTAAATAACAGATACCGATCTGACCAATAAATTAACTTACAGAGAACTAAACTCAACAGAACAGATGACAGGACTAAAATTCAGATAGAAAACCATACTTAGAATCAAAAATCAAAACCCAGAAACAGAGAAACAAGAATCAATGTACAACGCACAGAGAACTCAGGACAGGATCGTGACATGTTTTTTGATGTGAACGTAGATAGCTTAACAGACCAATCTGAACCCGGACTTCTCTGTGAGTCTTTCCTTGGCAAATTTGCTCTGCTGCCTCTTTAACACAGCACACTTCCAGTCCAGTGTTTCCCAGCTCAGTTTGTTTATTGATATTTCCAAAGTTACGGTATTGACTGGTCTTGAAATAAAATCCCAAGTCCTCATTTTCCAAGACCGAGACGAGACCATCAAAAAGACCGGTCTCGAGTACTACAACACTACTCTGACCTACTTTTTACTTTTACTTAAGTACAAGTAAAAGTACTGGTATAAAAATCTACTCAAGTAAAAGTTCATCAAAGCAATCGTACTTTTACTTACGGAGAATATTTTTGTACTCTTTCCACCTCTGGCCTTCACAAGCATGGTGGGGATACTGGGAATACTGGCTTTGCTGATGGTGGATGGTTGCATCCATCCAGAAGAGTTGGTGAAACAACTGGCTCGTAAACTTTCAGTTTGGTCTCCCGCTTGATGCCAGTCCTTTCCCAAACTGACTCACATAGACCATGACTCAGGATGAGGCGGCTGGCTCGTAGATTGAGCGGTCATTCACTTACTGGAAGGTTAGTTTGATCCCTGGCTCAAAAGTGTGTCAAAATGTGCTTGTGTATGACACTGAATCCCACTGTGTTTGACACTGAATCCCACTGTGTTTGACACTGAATACCACTGTGTTTGACACTGAATACCACTGTGTATGACACTGAACCCCACTGTGTATGACACTAAACCCCACTGTGTATGACACTAAACCCCACTGTGTATGACACTAAACCCCACTGTGTATGACACTGAATCCCACTGTGTTTGACACTGAATCCCACTGTGTTTGACACTGAATACCACTGTGTTTGACACTGAATACCACTGTGTATGACACTGAATACCACTGTGTATGACACTGAATCCCACTGTGTTTGACACTGAATACCACTGTGTATGACACTGAACCCCACTGTGTATGACACTGAACCCCACTGTGTATGACACTAAACCCCACTGTGTATGACACTAAACCCCACTGTGTATGACACTGAATCCCACTGTGTATGACACTAAACCCCACTGTGTATGACACTGAATCCCACTGTGTATGACACTGAATCCCACTGTGTATGACACTGAACCCCACTGTGTATGACACTGAATCCCACTGTGTATGACACTGAACCCCACTGTGTATGACACTAAACCCCACTGTGTATGACACTAAACCCCACTGTGTATGACACTGAATCCCACTGTGTATGACACTAAACCCCACTGTGTATGACACTGAACCCCACTGTGTATGACACTAAACCCCACTGTGTATGACACTGAATCCCACTGTGTATGACAAATTTTGATAGATCAATTAATGCCATATATACAGTATGATATGCATTTTGTTCTTGGTACCTGTTCCTGTAGTTTGTCATTTGTCACGTTCTATGACTGGCAACAGCGGTGATGTGACAAACTTACTTGGTAAATCTCATACATCAAGTATGAACAATACTGCTTTCATTACACTATCCTTAAAGCAGTGTGGCTCATGTCGCGCTCATCACAAGGGTCATTGTAGAAGAATCCTCTTTCTTTGAATGTACGTCTGTATAAGTGAGTCGGTGTCTAGGTCTGTGTGTAAAACAGCAAGCAAAACCAAAACCAGTCGGTTGGGTCCTCATCTGTGGATTTATTGACTCCTGCTGGGATTCCCCCACTTTAAAAATAAAGGTGGAAAGAGGGAGCAGTCTGTATAAACAGCTACCAGTTATTAATCAAAGCAACAACAGTGGAAACATGAGCACACTGTAAAACTTTTTGTAAAAGTAAGACAAAGTAAGTCATGAACATTCAGTGTTTCAATTCTCCATATTGCATGCTTCAAATTAAATATGAATATTATTACTGATGCATAAGTGAAGATCTACTTTATATAATGTTGGACAATTTAACATTTAACAATGTATGAATTTTGGCTGTGATTAAAATTATAGTCTAAAAAGTGATTTAGTGAAATAGAAGTATACATTTACATAAAAAACAAAAAACAAGAAACAAATGTGCAGCAGAATAAAATTATATATCTACATATACTTATTATATATTTGCCAAGAGGATAAATTGGAAAATAAATAGGTGATAAATATTTCTTTATTGATTTTTTTTGTACATTTTTCCCTTATTTATTTTAAGGTTAATCTCTGTATTTATTTGATTCCCTATGTATTTCCCTGTTTGTTTGTTTTTGTATTTCATTTATTGATTTCATTATTTATTTTAGTTTTAATTTATTTCACTGTTATTCAATGAGGCAATACATTAATATATTGGGAAATATATAGGGACATAAATAAATGGACGTGATAAATAAGGAAATAAATAAGGGTTCTCTTTGTCTCTGTAGGGCTTCCCTAGATAAGACACTAAAACAAAAACCATGTCCCCTTTGGGCCTTTATCTATAAAATCTCTTGTCAGGATGTGTTCCTCCTCATTAACCTGTTATTTATTCCTTTAGGTGACTGGAACAATTCAGGCCTTACTAATTGCGTCTGAGTCTGGCTGGCGCATACAAGCTGCTCACGCGATATCTATAAAAAGCACAAAGTGATGCTGCCCACACACCATCCGTGATTACACAGTGAGGTCAGGAGCAGTCAGATACATTATCTGACAGTAAATACCGCCTACACAGATGGACATTCAATGTCTAGTGCATACAAAACCTTTCAATGACAGCAGCAGGTGTTTCCCAGGATGTTTACTCTGAATTGATATTGTACATTTCCTGCAAACGTGTACAGCAGCAATGCCCTACAATGATAATGGCAGAGACAAAAACCTGATATCCTTGAAAAAAAATTCTGCTATTCTTAAAGAAAGTGAAAATAGGACAATAAAATATTCAATATTATAGCTCTAAGATTTTGCCATGATTTTGTTATTGTGCCCCCAATTGCACTTTTACAATTTTAAATGACTCTACTAACCAGTACTCTCTTTTTATAATTTGCAGGATTTTTGAATTAGTGGCTGTTACTGGGCATTATGATAAAATCAATTCTTGCTCTAATTTTATAACAAAAAATGAACAGTTTATATGTTAAGGCACAATAGCCACATATTTCAAGAAATAGCAGTGTAAACTATCTCAACAATAATGGACAAATTTTTATGAAATTTAGTTCCGATATTTAAAGGTACCCAGACTGCCTTAGCGCCACTAGATGGTGGACATTTGTTGTTTTGTGTGAAATATACAACAAAAATGTCAAATTGTTTGGTTTGACCAAATACCTGCAAAACACCACACTCCATTGTGCTAATAGACAAATGTCAGCATGCTTACACACTAAAACAAGATGTTAAACAGTCCATGCTAAACATGCTAGCAGTAGCATTTAGCTCCAATCCCAACTGTGCTTAAGGAGTGGGAGGACTGGGTTACGCTTGAGCAGAAGTATTTTGAATGATGTCAAGCCTCTCAATGTTCATTCATCCCGGGAGACATTCATAGTCTTGAGAATGACGAAAGAGAACTTGATTAAGAGGTTCAAACCCTGGCTCCTTTCGCACCACTGCACAGGTGACCAGTCATTTGGATTATCAGTTCTGTAACATTTCTGAAATTTTCTGACAGTCTCTCCCGTCTAACGTCATATGGGATTAGAATGCTGAATGGCAGCCAGGCCTTATCACTTTGCAATCCAACAGTGTTTGACACTTACTAATGCTCTTGGCTCCGGATCCAAATACCAGCCTTGTTCCAAAAACTAGAACCAGAAGAGTGGGGGCTGTTACATCAGAAGATTAACGCGGTTGTAATTTTCAATGGAACAATAATGCTTAACATTGCCATTGAGACATTAGAACAACTTAAATTAATAAGTGAGACCCTAACATCTTTTTAAAAGAGAAATTGGGGATTTTAGCTTTGACTTTTGAAAATAAAAAAATAAACACTCTGGGCTCCTTTATGTTTTTGGAGCCAGTATTTATTTAATGACATATTTACAGGATATATATAATTTTTATTTGGAGGGCACTTTAAAAAAACAACATTTCAAAGTGCTTCACAAAGTCCGCAAGTCATTAAATCGTCGGGTTTTTAAAAACAAAAATTACATCTTGAAGCACCTCAACACTGACTCACTCAACCCCACTGATTGCTCCATGTTTGATAACCACTGTGCACACAAATATTCCTCTGTGAAATTAAAGTGGTTGTCAGGACATTTAGGGAGGATTTGTTTGCTCGAGTCAAGGTAAAGGTTTGCGTGGTAATGGGAGGGCATAGAAAATATTTATTTTAATCATTTGAGAGAGGTAAACATTTTTAAACACTCAAAGCACCAAGTGTTTTTTCCTCCAGACTGCTCAGTGAAACTATTACTTCAACTGGAATATGCCCAATGATTCACCTGGAAGATAACAGCAGAGTCAGGAAGGACAAACCAATCACATTTGTATTCCTTTTTTAGGGAAAACTAACTATTCTCCTAAATACATGTAAGCAAAACAGAATAAATTTTGTTTGTCTTAGAAAACAAAAGTGAGAGAAAAGAATGCCGTTATCATGGCTACTGACAGCCACAGGAAGAAGGCCTAAACAGCAGAGGAGGGCATGAATAAACACTTTGATATGAAAGAAATGGTGCCACATTTCTCAGTGTTGCAAAAGGCTTTCATTTACGCAAACATTGTATGGGTGTATTGTTCTGCTTATTTGGACCCCACCCCAGCAGTTACCATGGCAAGAACTCGAGATTACAAGACATACAAAATGCTATTTCATAGGCTGCCAAAGAAAACCTCCGGTGAGGGGTTATATTTGCTTAGACCAGAGATCTGTTCCTCTCAGACATGTTTCGCTGTTTTGAATGTATTCTTACTGCAGCAGTGCACTCTGCAACTGTTTTAAACAACAGTCAGAACAAAAGTGGTGAGGAAGAGTGGGAGAATCAGCAAAGTCAACTATAAAGTTTGCTATAAATGTTTTGAAATTGGAAAATCATAATAGTTGTTTTGGGAATGTGTTAAAATTTACATTTTAACATTAACATTCAGAATTAATCTGAGGAGAAAAACATATTTTCATTTACATCAATAACACTACCTCAAAGGGTTGTACATCAATCAGTCACTATTCTGATAATTGATTTTGCTGCTTTTTCTGTTTAATTTCATTGTAAATTGAAGGTTTTTTGGGGGATGAGTTACTTCAACACTCCCCAAAGTGTTCTGATTGTTCCAGTTTTTAACTGCTGATCGCTAAAGCTATTTCAGAAACTACAAAACTATATAAAGTTATACCATGTTGTTCTAAAACAAATATAAAACTTTGTTCTCATCCAGATTTGAACTAATCTATGGCCGACTGATAACATGTCTGCGGTGCTCGACAACAGTGAATTAACTGGTAGCACAAGATGTTCTTACAGACAGTAACTCATCATATGCACTTTATTGAGTAAAAAGCAAAACATTGTTCTCATTAACACAATTTATAAATAGTTAAGAGACATTGTCTTTAGTTCTGCCTATCAAATAGTGATTATAATAGAGAGTTACGTCTCTTTTAGGGGGCGGTAGTTAATAGGTTAATCTGCAAAATAATCACTAGGATAAAGACAGGGTAAGATTTGGATCAGATTCAATCTCAGACACTAATATCATTTAATTTAGCATTTTTGGACTATGTTTAGCAGCACTAAATTACTTGTATTGCCAGACCTGACACAAGGTTCATACCAAAGAGCAGTTGAAAAGGATCGAATCATTTGATATAGTAACATCACTACTGTCAAACAAAGCAATGTTCCCTGTTGAATAAAAATTGTACTGGCATATCAAATAAGTCAAATTCTTACATTCAAGTTTCACACACCATATACTTCTTTATTACATAATACTCAGCACCATAAAATATATGCTGTAACGGTCTTAAAATATTTACATTTACTTATTTATAAGATAGTTAATAGAGGAAAATTCAACATATAACATTTTCAAAAGATTTCACAAAAGATTTCAAAGATCACCATATATACACTGATCAAAATTAAAAAACTTTTGTTTTTGCACCATTCATCATGAGCTAAACTCAAAGATCTAAGACTTTCTCTTTGTACACAAAAGGCCTTTTTCTCTCATATTGTTCACAGATCTGTCAAAACCTGTGTTAGTGAGCACTTCTCCTTTGCCGAAATAATCCATCCACCTCACAGGTGTGGACTAAATCCCAAGGAAGAGTTCGTTAAAGTACGGAGTGTGTAAATCATCCAAAAATGACAAAATGGCCGACTTCCTGTTGGGTTTAGGGCATCACTCCAAGAGGCTTTTTGGTACGTCTGGACATGATACATGTGCCACAGAAATTTCATACATGTAGGTGAAACGTGCCACGGGGGCTGCTTCGTTAAAACTAATTTCTTGTTGCCAGCAGGTGGCGCTACGACCATGGGTGAATGTCGGCATGTACATGTGTTCAGAGCGGGAGTCTTATGAAATGTGTGAAATGTGGTAGAGATATGAGCATGTACAGTGAAGTTACAACAACTTCCTGTGTCATGGCGAAGCATCACACTTTGACGCCACGCCAAGGACACACCGTTATCCGAAAACTCACAAGATTCACAACATAGCATCATCAATGTCTTAAGGCTCTTCTGAGACTGTTTTGAAGCAGGTGAGGCTAATATGTTGGCAGTAGTAAAACTTGACACTTCCTGTTGCCAGCAGGTGGCGCTATGACATTGTGTGTTTATTGGCATACGGATGTGTTCAGTGCAGGACTCTTATCCTATATGTAATGTTTGGTGCAGATCTGAGCATGCACACTGAAGTTATAACAACTTCCTGTTTCATGGCGAATCACTGATTTTGGACGCCACGCCACGGACACGCCCATTGACGAAAACTCACAGATAGCAAAACTTTTCATTGTCAATGCCTTTAGAAGATGCAGCAGAAATTTGAAGTCGATTGGACTAAATCCGTAGGAGGAGTTCGTTACGCACCCTGTAAACGGTGAAAAAGAGGTTAAAATCGCACTTTCAATTCAAAATGGCTGACGTCCTGTTGAGTTTAGGGAATGGGTTCTTGAGGCTTTTGTGTGTCTTGATATGATAGATGTCCCCAGAATATTTCTCGCATGTTGGTTAAAGTAGGCGCGGGGGCTAATTTTTTCCAACTTTACAGGTGGCGCTATAGAGCCATTTTGCCACGTAAAATACGTAATTTTTCGCCACGCCTGACGTGTGTGCAAAGTTTCGTGAGTTTCTGAGCACCTTTAGGCCATCAAAAGTGTGATTTATTTGGGAGAAAGAATAATAATCCTTACAATTTCAATAGGGTCCTTGCATGTTTCATACTTGGGCCCTAAATATCTGGCTTGGGGCCACAAAAAAACAAACAAAAAACCACTGCAGTCTTTTGTCCACAAGATGTCCCCAGACAATTCTAGTAAACAAACACTAACAGACCTCAGCACGTGGTCATTGGCCATTAATAATAACTCTGTAGACCAATGGAGGTGAACAGGATAAGTCAGTGCTGCTTTAAAGCTGCTGGCTGCTTCAGAACAACTAAAGACTTTGTTAAAATGCAGGTGTGTGTTATCTGTGTGCAGAAACAGATACAAAAATGGACACATTATACACAGACCCTTGTGCTAAAAACTTATATGGATGAAGTTTAATTTGTAGACAGTTGATCCATTAAAAAAATACAAATCCCTATAAAATCTTATCCAACCTTACCACGAGACATTTGTAGACAAAGGATGCTGCACATCCGACGTGTAAAGAAGATGAATTTATAAACTGTAATCTTCCACAAAAAATTTTATATCTGGCACAATCAAGAGGGATGACTCTTTGGAACTACCAATGATGGAGCACGGCATTCCCAAGAAATGGGGAAGCTGAGGAATGTTGCAGTTCCATCCTAAATAAAGCTGAGGATGCAATGAGAGTACATCCTCCAGACTGACCACTTCAGCACATTTACATGGTAGGTGTGGGAGTGTAGCTGGAGCGCAGACGTGCCTAAACTTGTCACCGCTAACCTGTCTGTGACTCAGAGAGACATGCCCTCACTGCATCTCTCAGTTTATGATAATTAAAATGTGCAGTATAGCCGATTTCTTTTTATTACTATTTACATAATGGTTTCTTAACAGCAATGTGATTTTTAACTAGAAACTGGTGGAAATTTTGGGTTCGACTAAGGCTAAGTCCAATTTTCAAGAGAAGATCGCTCCACATGTGACACCAGTACACGTGTTATTGTGTTCCCTTCATGTTCACTTTATATTTCCCCGTATTTCCTTGTTTAATTTCGCTGCATTTCCTTGTATTTCTCAATATGCCATGTGGCTCTGCATTAACATCATCTCCCCTTGGATTTTCTCTCCTCTTTCCTCCTTCCTTCCAGACGTTGGTATCACTCCCCTGGTGGCGCTGCTGTTAATGCGCACTGTGTTGGCGGCCCAGGCGATTCCTGCTCCTCGGGACTGTCGTAGTTTTGGGGTGTCGATGTTTGTGTTTCCTGAGCTTCCTGCTTTATTTTGAAGTTGCTCTGCTTCTTGTGTTTTGTTTGAACTTTGCTTCCTGTCTTTGTGCTCCCTGATTGTCTAATGCGTTTTACCTGTGTCTCTTCATCGCCACCCTTATTGTGCATTTAAGCCTTTGTCTCACAGTTGTTTGCCATTTAGTACAACTCAGTTGTCTAGGATTCAGCGCTGACCCTTGTGTTCGCAGGTGTCTTTTGGATTATCTACCTTTTGAAGCATGTATCTGGATTTTCCCAAAACTGTTCTGGATTTTTATTGCTTTGTTTAGGACCACCTGCCTCACCATCATTTTAGCAGTATCAGTGTATAAACTTTGTGTACTGCATCTATTCTGCATATTATTCTGCGCCTGGGTCCAAATCTCCTGTTTCTAATGCCTAGAGCTAAACACAACACTTGACATTAAAACATTATAGAGATAATGCATACAATATCAGTATATGAGACAGAAAATACATTGTAATTTCATTTTAAAAACAATTAGAAATCAAAATGTGTAATAAAATCAGACAATATTTAGGATTTTTAGCTATCATTTATCATTTCATTTATGGTTTTATTACACTAATGATGATGATTGACTTTGCTGAGGTCATTGCTCAAAATTAAAAAAGGAAAGTCTGAAATAACCTAACCTCAAAAAACCTGAATCTGAAATTTATGAATGAAAAGGCTGAGTATCATTGTAATTTCTCCCCCTCTAGTGACAGTAACATGATTTACACACCACATGCATTCAAGACTTCTGACTCTTCTTCTCAGTAGTTCTCAACAGGTAAAGATAAGAGACATATTATATTATACAGTGAAAGTCAAAACACTTTGTAAAACAGATGAAATGTAATATTTATTTAAAGTCACTCCACA
>NC_060158.1:385928-391955 GCF_021292245.1 Micropterus dolomieu | reverse complement strand
CACACCACATGCATTCAAGACTTCTGACTCTTCTTCTCAGTAGTTCTCAACAGGTAAAGATAAGAGACATATTATATTATACAGTGAAAGTCAAAACACTTTGTAAAACAGATGAAATGTAATATTTATTTAAAGTCACTCCACACCAACTTTAAACAGCCAAAATGCTGAGGAAGGATCAGATGTCTCTCCATCCCCTTGATAAGAATTTAATTTATTTTAATTTTCTATAATTTACATTGTGTATTTATATTATTGTTACTACTATAGTATTATTTTTATTATTCTAAAAATAGCAACACATTTTGGACAGGATCCTAACATGAAACTCCTGCCATCTCACACATTTAACGGAATTCTTCTTTAGCCAGATGGATGAAGTAAGTAAATCCTTATTTGGGCGAATAAGGGACACAAAACCCTATAATAACATCGTACACAACTTCAGAGGTTTGTAGAAGGAGAATCGTGCACGTCTGAGTAAATAAGATTAATTTATAAAGTGTAAACCTGCACAAAGTGCTTTAGGTAAAAAAAAAAAAAAAGAAAAAAAAAACAATTAAGAGCGATGACTCCTCCTAAATACCAATTACATGAGCAGCGAATTCCAAAGAAAAACTGATAGATCTGATTTGAGTGGCGTCATAGTTAGCCTATACATCATACATAAATAGAGCAAGCGAGGTAGTGAGAGCACATCCTCCTGACAGACCGCTGCAGCCTGCAACAGCAGACACAACACATTTACGATGGTAGGTGGGGCGGGAGCAGCTACAGCTGGAGCACAGACATGCCGAAACTCCTCACTGCAGACGTCTTAGAGGCATGGCCTGACTGCATAGTTACTGATAATTCAAATGTGTAGCCTAGCCTGTTTCATTTTATTATTATTATTTAGTAGCATATTGAATAGGGCCAGTTATTTTAGAGAATTAGAAACGTGATTTTAACTGAAAATGTATGGAAAGAAGATATTTTCAAGAGCTGCGTTCAGACTAACCTGCTCCACATGTGACACCAGTCCGCTTGTGATTGTGTTCCCTTCTTCTTTATATTTTCCTGTACGTGTTTAATTTCGCTGCATTTCTCCTAGTAGTTCTCAATATTCCGCGTGGCTCCACATTTAGCATCGTATTCCCTTTAATTTCCTTTGCTGTTTACTCCTTCCTTCCAGATGTTACTATCGCTCTTCCCAGTGGTGCTGCTGTCAGTGAGCGCCGTTCTGGTTGACGGCGTCGCCTCTCAGCTCCGGACTTTCAGAGACACGGACCGGACCACCGGCATGACGGTGGTCTGTGATAAGTGCCCCCCTGGAACCTTTATGAAGGCACGCTGCACGTCTACGCACAAAAGCGAG
Organism: Micropterus dolomieu; assembly: GCF_021292245.1. NCBI lineage: Eukaryota > Metazoa > Chordata > Actinopteri > Centrarchiformes > Centrarchidae > Micropterus > Micropterus dolomieu. The sequence continues at coordinate 390,598 of NC_060158.1, read as the reverse complement.
TGCGCGCCGTGTCCGCAGGGGTCGTTCACGGAGCTGTGGAACTACATCGGCAAGTGCCTGCGCTGCGGGGCGTGCGGCCAGAACCAGGTGGAGAAGACGGCGTGCAGCGCGGAGAGAGACTGCCAGTGCGAGTGTAAAAAGGGATATTACTACAAGAAGAATTACGACATGTGCTTCCTCCACAGCGAGTGTCCACCCGGACAAGGGGTGTTGACTCAAGGTAGGCTGCTGCTCCGGGGTTAAAGAGTCCAGTTCGGGTGGGATGGCTGAAAGTCTCCATCAGAAAAGGTTCAGAAATAGTACATAGTACTTGTTATGTAATGGAGATCAGGAATTATATAATACTGTCAGGGATCAGGTAGCATGGTTGTTAGGGAGTGCCCTTATTATTCAGGCTATTCGGTCCAAAAGCAAAACATAGGCTTTCAGTAACTTTCTGAAACGTGTTCTTTATTTAGCTACACATTAGAGGCAGTAACCCAGAGACGCATAAATAGCCTATATCATGACTGTAACCCGGGGGAAAAAATGGTACTGATATCTCCATGGGTGATGCTGTTAAACATCAAATGCAATTCAGACATGTCACAACACATTTCTACATTTCCATTCAAGCAAATGTCACAGGTAGGAGTCAGCAACGACAGACTCCAAATATCCACGATGCCCTATAGAAATGACCTCCATACCAAGAAAACCTTCATTGCTGCTTGCAATATTATTTCTAAACTAGCTACTACTAGGAAATGGTATGCAACTCATTCAATGCCCAGGATGCATGAAAGGAGAACGAATTTTTACCAAGCTCTGAGTCCACCCTGAGGACATTTAAAAGAAACAGTGTTTACAAATTACACAACCACAACAATCTGTGGAATGACACTCCGTAATGAGCACCAGCAACTGTCATGTCTCTACTGTATATTAAAGTGTTATCCCGCAATATGTCTACCTCTTCCTATGTCTGCAATTAAATACCGACATGACACGGACCCGTCCTGTTAATTCCAGTGCTTTCATTTAGTACAATCTCTCAGTTTGTAAGCTGAGATCTCAATTTATTTAGCCAATTATTTAAAAAAGGAAAATTGTGTGGTGAGAGGAACAGGCTGGCATCTTTTGTGTCTGCTGTTACCAGTGTAATCAATGGTAACAGTTTTTTTCTAAGAAAGTAGAGGATAATTTATCTTTTTTCTGCTACTACTCCAAATTTCAGGGAGTTCAAAGTTTAAGGATTCCATTGTGGATTATCCACAATGAATCGAAGGTATGTGAGGCATGTTTTAATCTCTCTCTGAGGTCAAAGAAACTCCAAACAATCTTTCCTGCTGACATGTGACATTTTTAATACTAAATAAGTAATACATATCACATTTTAAGTCAGTATCATCAGTATCTGATGTGACTGTGCAGCTACAGAAATACAATCTTGTCAGCCTGCAGTGACATTTAACGGTGGCAACGTGCAACCTACAGCTGAACCGAAGCTGTGGCTTCTCACTCGCACGCCCTTCTCTGCTTCTGATTGGCTGGTAGTCTTAACTAGGAACTGCGCATGTGCAACTCCCAACAAAGATCATTTAGAGACAAGATGTATCACTCCATAGCTAAAACGAAGCGTTCAACACACAGGGTGAAAAGAGGAGCTGCAGTAATGTGCAGTATGACAAAAAATATGGTGTTTTTTCGAAAATTAAACCATGTAAACCTGTTCTGGTACAAGCCCTAAATAGGATTATGAACCTGAAAATGAGCACAAGTGCACTGGAGCATCAAATTACCCCCGTCATAAACCAGGGCAGCCGAGAAAACCAAACAATGGATCAGGGCTGATGTTGTTTTTATAGACTTTAGTTTAACTGTAAAGTGTGGAACAAATCCTTAGTGAGCGGGCTAATGTGCCCATTACCATGTTATCAGTCTTTAATAATAAAGAAACAGTGAAATTTAACTTTGGGTCTATTCTCTCGAATTCGGAGGAGTAGAGAGTAGAGAAGAGAAGTGTACTTTGCATTATGTTGCTGTTGTTTTGGTGCACTGGTCAATTTGATTAGCATGTAAATTTCTCACACATGTATTTCAAAGTGCATTTCATTTGGTGAATGGAAAGAAATACTCTGTAGGGTTTTGTTGTTGTACTGACAATCAAAGCATGATTAATACTGGACACATATTTTCAGTTAGAGGTGGTATTTGATACTAATCAGGACAACATATGTGGTTCTTGTCCTTTATCTAAAACAAATGCACATGTCTTCTCCAGGTACAGCTGATGAGGACACTGTGTGCCACACTTGTCCCAACGGGTCCTACTCCGACACTGTCTCTGCTCACCAGAACTGCACAGAGCACACAATCTGCAAAGATGCAGGACTGGAGCTGGTGCTGAAGGGCTCCATCTGGCACAACAGTGTGTGCACGAGCAACGAAGAGCTCAAATCCAGAAGTAAGATCACCGGTTTATAAAGTTCATACAGGAAAGGAGGAAGAAGCATGTCATGATGTTGGCTATACCGGTGGTTTTGCTTGTTAATGTTTAACCTATTTACAAAAAAAACTACACAAATCATCGTTACCTGCTTTCCAAAGCTGCACATTCATCAGTTTGCCAATGATTAGTTAAATTCTCTTAATATCCTAAGAAAACACAGGTGCACTGCTGGGTGGACTGAAATTTGGTTTTCAAAACAGTGACTTTGATTTGTCAGTGCTCAAGTTTAAAAAGGTTTTTGTCATCCAATGATGGATTTTATTTTATACACTCATGTTTGAAGTAATGCTTAGGGGTATTTAGAAGATCAAGTGAAAGATACCTTCCATACAGATTTATTCACTTTTATTTTTTGTGTCTGCTGTTACTTTATTGTCTTGTGCTAATGCAATTCCAAACGGAAAGGAATTGTTTTCAAGGCTGTGTTTAAAGACCCTTTGACGTCCAAAATTTGAAAGTCAGCTGCCTTCTGATTGTACTCAGATTAATGTAAAGCTTTACTGCAAATAATTGTAAAAACATTATTTCCACATGTGGTCATTAAAATGCGGCTCCAAATAAATTTTATTCGGATAGCCCAAGATCACAATTTGTGTTAAGGGACTTTGTGCCATTTCACAATGTAAATCACATGTTTTATTTGGAAAATCTAACCAGGCATTGCATATTTATTATTGCTAAGTTGACCATGGAGCCCTGCACAGGCAAACATTATGCTATGAAATGTGACCCCAAGGGGTTTTAATGGATGTATAAAAAGAACCGTATACAGTGTTGGAGGAGGGGCTCTGTTCATTCCTATGAAAACTGGTCAGTGGCGTGTTAAAGCAAAAAAAAGTTTGACTTTGGGAATAAAATTGTGAAACTTCTTTCACAATGTAAGTCTACGGGAAAAAGTATTTTGGAGCCAGCGTGCATTATTTGACAGACCCAGAAGTAATTTCACAGTTTGGCCACTATGTAAACTTGTCTTCAAAGCATGGCGCACTTCCTGGGGGCTTGGTCTTGACCAAGCATCTACTGTACACTCACCTAAAGGATTATTAGGAACACCTGTTCAGTTTCTCATTAATGCAATTATCTAATCAACCAATCACATGGCAGTTGCTTCAATGCATATAGGGGTGTGGTCCTGGTCAAGACAATCTCCTGAACTCCAAACTGAATGTCAGAATGGGAAAGAAAGGTGATTTAAGCAATTTTGAGCGCGGCATGGTTGTTGGTGCCAGACGGGTCGGTCTGAGTATTTCACAATCTGCTCAGTTACTGGGATTTTCACGCACAACCATTTCTAGGGTTTACAAAGACTGGTGTGAAAAGGGAAAAACATCCAGTATGCGGCAGTCCTGTGGGCGAAAATGCCTCGTTGATGCTAGAGGTCAGAGGAGAATGGGCTGATTGATTCAAGCTGAAAGAAGAGCAAGTTTGACTGAAATAACCACTCGTTACAACCGAGGTATGCGGCAAAGCATTTGTGAAGCCACAACACGCACAACCTTGAGGCGGATGGGCTACAACAGCAGAAGACCCCACCGGGTACCACTCATCTCCACTACAAATAGGAAAAAGAGGCTACAATTTGCAAGAGCAAAATTGGACAGTTGAAGACTGGAAAAATGTTGCCTGGTCTGAAGAGTCTCGATTTCTGTTGAGACATTCACATGGTAGAGTCAGAATTTGGCATAAACAGAATGAGAACATGGATCCATCATGCCTTGTTACCACTGTGCAGGCTGCTGGTGGTGGTGTAATGGTGTGGGGGATGTTTTCTTGGCACACTTTAGGCCCCTTAGTGCCAATTGGGCATCGTTTAAATGCCACAGCCTACCTGAGCATTGTTTCTGACCATGTCCATCCCTTTATGGCCACCATGTACCCATCCTCTGATGGCTACTTCCAGCAGGATAATGCACCATGTCACAAAGCTCCAATCATTTCAAATTGGTTTCTTGAACATGACAATGAGTTCACTGTACTAAAATGGCCCCCACAGTCACCAGATCTCAACCCAATAGAGCATCTTTGGGATGTGGTGGAACGGGAGCTTCGTGCCCTGGATGTGCATCCCACAAATCTCCATTAACTGCAAGATGCTATCCATCAATATGGGCCAACATTTCTAAAGAATGCTTTCAGCACCTTGTTGAATCAATGCCACGTAGAATTAAGGCAGTTCTGA
>NC_060158.1:367679-385828 GCF_021292245.1 Micropterus dolomieu | reverse complement strand
GGGGGATGTTTTCTTGGCACACTTTAGGCCCCTTAGTGCCAATTGGGCATCGTTTAAATGCCACAGCCTACCTGAGCATTGTTTCTGACCATGTCCATCCCTTTATGGCCACCATGTACCCATCCTCTGATGGCTACTTCCAGCAGGATAATGCACCATGTCACAAAGCTCCAATCATTTCAAATTGGTTTCTTGAACATGACAATGAGTTCACTGTACTAAAATGGCCCCCACAGTCACCAGATCTCAACCCAATAGAGCATCTTTGGGATGTGGTGGAACGGGAGCTTCGTGCCCTGGATGTGCATCCCACAAATCTCCATTAACTGCAAGATGCTATCCATCAATATGGGCCAACATTTCTAAAGAATGCTTTCAGCACCTTGTTAAATCAATGCCACGAAGAATTAAGGCAGTTCTGAAGGCGAAAGGGGGTCAAACACAGTATTAGTGTGGTGTTCCTAATAATCCTTTAGGTGAGTGTATATGTGACATGTTGGGAGTGAAAATGTGTTGCTTTTAATGGGGGAAAAATGGAAGACACCCCAGGAAGATTAACAGAAAAGGGATCCGTCTCCCAGGACGGACAGACATGCAGTATGTCAAGTGTACAGAATAGACCAACATATAACACAGTAATCACAGTATGGACTATCAGGATGACAAAATTATGAACATGAACAGGCCAATGCTTTTTTATGTTTACTCATTAGTTGCTGATTGATTATCATCTTTATTTCTTGCAGACGGTGGTGACTATCTCAAAGAAATCCTTCCGACTTTCTTCGTTCACCAGAAAATGTCGCTTAGGCGGCTGCGTCAGATCTTGCACAGGCTTCCATCTGAGGACAGAAAAAAACAGGGAGGAACTTCAGGACTTAACTACTCGCAACTTAATGTAAGGATCAATACTTGGGTAACTTCTGCCACAGGGAAGCAGATTCAGCAGCTTCCGGAGATTCTGAACCAAACAGGAGCAATCAGCGCTGGTGAGAAACTACAGAAGAAGCTGCGGAGAATCAACTCTCGTCTGAGTGAGCTGTGTTCTTTGGGGAATGAGGTGGATGTACTTGTCAGAGGAGGCTGAAGTAGAAAATACCTTCTTCTACATTTCAAAGAGTTTGATAGGTCCAATAGTTCAAAAATGACTGCACTATTCAAGATACACTGTTATTTTCACCAGGTTTTAGTACTTAGCATTAGTTAAAGGAGAATACCAGTTAGAGGAAAAGTTAATTACCTCCCATCTGCATCTAGATAATGAACATTCCCTCATTTTTCAGTGCTTTTCAGTTTTTCTTGTTTTTCCTTCTTAAAATAGACCAAACAATCCAAATTTGTTTGTCACCTAATGTGAAATGGCCTGCTCTCCTGTGTAACCAAATTTTAGAAACTTTAAATGTTATTTAAATAAACTATGCAAAGCAACATGATTTGGAGAAAACTTCATTTCATGTCAGGTGATTGACAGGAATAATGTAATGTAATATAATGCAGATGTAATATTTAGAAGAAAAATGTCCTTTCACCAGATTTTGGTTCTCCCAAGTACATTACTGACATCTACAGATTAAATTACCTTTATAAGATCATATGTGCACCATACTAGATAAGATACTACTGTATGTTGCACCTGGGTATCCAAAACACAAAATACAGTCATTTTATTTGTGGGAGTTAAAACAGAGAGAACCTACACAATTGATGCTTAAAATTTTAAACTTAAAAATAAAAATACTGGTATTACCCTTCAAAGAAGAAAAAGTGTTGGCCTAGAGTACATCTACCTCCTCCTATGTCTGCAGTTAAACACCGACATGGCACTGGCCCTGCTAATTTCAGTGGTTTCATTTTCATGGGAGCTGAGATCTTAATTTATTGCTATTTATATGAACGAGGCAAGTTTTGTTAGAGTGAGAGGGTTGTATTTTTGTTGGTAGATGAATACAATTTTATGCAAGTGAAGCTGGAATATGTGTGGCTGCTTTTGAATGACGCATAAATAAAAATGATCACAAATGAAATCGGTTGTAATCGGGTTTTTTTAACAGTTTCTCTATTAATAATAATAAGAAAAATTACGCAGAAACAACCTAGCATACCAAGACAAGGCAAAAATCCAGATACAGATCAGAGGAAGTTTTGTTTGATGGACATTATTCCTAATCATGAAAAAAATAAAAATTCTATTCGAGAAATTATTCTATGAAAGTAGGACATACTTAGTCTTTTTACCGCAACAGTTTTAACAATGGCAGCCAAGAAAAGCAAACTATAGACTGTAGATTAACTATGATTCATGGAACAAATCCTAAATGAGTGGGCAATGTGTTATTTGGAAAATAATGAAGAAACAGATGGAATAGCTGATGGAACAATTAATAAACTGAACACAACAAATATCCTTCAGTGTATCTTCTATCAGTATTACAGACTCCATATTTAGTTTGTAAATGGGAAGAAAAATGTAATTCTTTTTCTCTAACATCACCAATAGTGCCAAAAATGCACATAGTCTATTTGGTATTGTGTTTCCATCTGTTTGTTGATGGACTTGCTCAAAAGAGTCACTAACTCTAACATCAGGTCATTTTGGCTACAGGCTACCTAAAACCTTGGACTTTTCTGCAAAATGAGCAGCCTGGATACTCTTGATTTAGCATTAAAATGCTTAAACAAAATATTAAATCCCTTGTGATAATATGCAGATGACATCCAATTCTTTCTGCATGTCCTCTGAACAAATCGGTGATTGGGTGTGCCAGAAATTCCTTCAGTCAAACACCGAGAAAACAGAAATAATTGTCTCGAGACTCAGCACAACTTCAGCTCATTTGGCATGCTGCTCTAAATTCTAAACAAAGACAAAGTGAACAGATCACACCTGTGCTCAGGTTTCTGCACTGGTTTCCAGTGTTCAGTTGCACATAGGTTAAACTACTGCGTTTAATCTATAAATCACTCAATGATTTAGTACCAAAACACAATACTCTGAATGACTGTCTTTTACCATATGTAAAAAAAACAAAACAACAACCTTATGTTAACCACTGCCTCTCAGGGTCTTCCTTGCACTTGTATTTACTTGTATATTTTCTATTGCTTTTGTTTTTAATATGTGTTTTAATGTTTTTTCTATATTTTCTGTTTAACGTTTTAAATGTGTTATGTAAAGTACGTAGAGTATCCTTTTTGTATGACACAAATAAACATACCTTTTCTTGGCTGAAATAGATATCTAATGCTTGGAATTAGGTAACTTTTTGGGATGTCAATCAGAGTTTCAAATAAGTCTAATATTGCTTTTTACATCTGTATATAATGCAAACACGTTGAGGAAGATTGTACAATTTGTTCAGCTGCTTAAAGCAACCCATTTTATGGTGTATTTTTGCATCAAAATTGAGCTGGTAAACTGAAAAAGAGAAAGATTGAGCAAAATATTTGTATTTTTATCGAAAGGCACCGTGATGTGCAGTGCATGTCATGAGGTGTGTTATTATACCATAACTAATGGATTATCCACAATGTATCGAAGGTGTGGGAGGCATGTTTTTCTCTCTATCTAAGGTCAAACAATCTTTCCTGCTGACATGTGACATTTGTATTACCAAATAACTAACACATATCACATTTTAAGTCAGTGTCATCAGCATCTGATATGACTGGGGTTCCTTCCTGAATGCAGCTACAGAAAAACAATCTGTCAGCCTGCACTGACATTAAATGACTCCCAAGTGTTACTTCTCGTTCCCTCTGGCATTTAAGAGCTGCAGTCAGCTAACTTCCTCAAAGAGCTACCAAATAATGTGATTTAGTGCCACATGATGCAGAGTGAACCAGTCACTTAGGCAGAGACAGCTTTAGAAAATGTAAAATGTAATAAAATAAAATAAATGTCATATTGAGTCATTTTGACTTGTCCTAAAAGTACAATATTCTTCTTAAATTGGGTGGAAGATTCTATCATTGGCACAAAATAATTTTAACATCTTCTAAAATAAACAAGTTAAAAATTTTTTAGGAATTAGAGTCTTGAAACACGCAAAATGAGGAAGATCTGCACCAATCTACCAGGAATGTGTGCTTGCCGCATTATTTTTGTCACCCAGAGTCTGTGCCAATGCAGTGGTCCCATTGAATTTAATGAGAAGGCTGTCCGAACACTGCAGGCTGTCCAAACCTGGCCTTACATTCTCTTGTTGGAGCCTGTTCTCATCCCAGGGCGTCAAATCCTGAGGCTTACAGAAAGCATGAAAAAGTGTTGGTTAGTAGTGTTTGGTTTTAGTTTTAATATGGATTTAGGTTATTTCAAGATGAGCAAACTTGTATCAAGTAACAGCTTAATCATACTTCACTAAAACGGAGTAAAACTTTACTTAAATGTTTCCTTCTTTCATGCTCCCATGGTGGTTTCAATGGCATTTTAAAAGATTTTCCACTGGGGAAAATTAAGAAAAGAACTTGTCAGTCAAAAACCACTGTCCTCAACTTCTCTATAATTCATGCTCATTTGAGAGTCATGGAAGTATTCGATATCTAATGTCACTATCTATTTTTCTGACTTCGATGTAAATATAAACATACTGAATGAGTATTAAGCATACATTTAGAATTGACTTATACAGTATGCTTTCATTTCCATATACGCAATGTCAAAAAAAAGAAGATTGATGTGATTTACGTGAAAGATTTTTCAAGCCACTCTTCTGCACCGATGTTTGAACAATGATTAGCCTAAAGGAGAAATCCATGAAGAAAGAAATTAACAGATGACTTCCTAGAGCTGAAATACAGTATACATGCCAGTCTATCACAGTTTCTCTGAGGGGTTATTAAAAGGCCTTCTTGGAAACAGGAATCCTCTGATTGCATGACTGCAGACATGCACAAATCACATTAAGGGAATTTTGGTTGACCAACAAAATAAGAAACAAAATTTCACCACAGAATAACTCCTGTAACTCCTGTTTTTCTTTCCACACCACAGTGTGAATCAAGTATATGATTCACTTTGAGGTTTGATGAATCAAAATTTGATAAGCATTTGTTTATTTTTGGAATAATAAATATAATAATATAATAAATTGTTTAATTGCAAAACAAACATCAGCCCTGTCCTGTTTTAAAATTTTAAAAAGGTCAGGGGTTGAGCCAATGTGAACTTGTGGGACAACTGTCATTTGTGTAATATTTTTTGGTATGTTTCCTTATTTCATGCTCCCATGTTGGTTTCAATGGCATTTAGATAAAGCATAAGATATAAGTAGTATATAAGTCTTGTGAAATCTGAACTAACCACAACAATGCTCCTTCTTGTAGTACTGTATCTCTCCCACCATGGTGCTTTCAGTGAAAAACAAAGAGTACCAGTACTCCCCCTATTCACATGTTAGAGCGTGCACAACAGGTTTCATCAATGGGCAGATAAGACTTTTGATATTTGATATCTCTGATGTCTATCTCTTGGCATAATTAAGGGCAAGGACCATGAAGGGCATGTTCTGTTTGCCAGAATGGCAGGTGCTAATGTCAATTGCAGAACCTCAGTAGAGCACCTGGAAAAACAGGCAGGACATGACAAGCCAGAGCATGACAAGCTACAATGACCGGACACAGCCAAGACTGAAACCAGCAGAGAACAAAGATAGACCTAGCAGACAGACAGAAACCAAGCACAATGATACAGATAAACATCAGATAAAAACAGAATTAAACAAGAAATAAGGCAGGCAAAGATAACGGCAAAATAGGACAGAACAGATCAGAGTAATAAATATAACAAATCAAACAAGAACTATGACAGATCTGGTTGAATGAAACATAACTGGAAACAACTGAACAGGGCTGAACATGCAAGAAGACAAAAACAAGGCAGAACAGAGGAAACACAAGACAATGGAACAAAAACTCTAAACCAATAAATGGACTGAAACAAGAAACACCAAACAGATTGAATAACAGATACAGAACTGACTAAATAACAAAACTGGCGGAGAACTGAACTAAACAGATCAGATAGGCAGGCATTGTGACAGGTTCACATCCAGTCCTGCCTGTGATTAGGTGGTAGGAAGAACTGTGTTGCAAGCACAGTAACTATAGTACACACTTTTTGAACATCCACATAAAAAGTGCCAAAAAAGGTACGTGTGTAAACATAATTTCTAGGAGATGGTGTTGAAAATGTCAATGTCAGGAACATAGCTAGGAATTTAAAAGTCACACTGCTGTGGGAGCCTAACATCATCATTACATTTAATGCCACTGGAAAACATCAAGATTGGCTGTCCATCCCTCAGAATCAAAAAAAGTGTTTTTTCAAGCCACCCTTCTGCACCGATGTTCAAACAATAATTAGCCTAAAAGGAGAAATCCATGACTGAACAAATGGACAGATAGGCCCCTGGAGATGAAGTTTCTCTGAGGGGTTAGCTTGGGACTGAAGAAAAGGAGTTTTAGAAATGTTTTTAGTTGGACACAGGTGGTAATAATTTGAATTTCATGGGCAACCCTTTCAAACTTTGCAGTCTTTTGAGGTTAACCCAAGACTGTGTAGGATGAACACGGCTGAGTAATGATAAACATGTTTCTGAGCCAGCAAGTTAGAAACTGCTGACAGGGCCAAAAAACTGATTTTTGTTACACAGAAGCTGTTACAGATGAATGTGTCAAGAGTGATCAACAATGACGAACAACAAAACAAACGAGGAAGAAAGCAGGTGTGGATATGCCCTGATATGTGTGATAGATTTATCATGTTTGAGAAACTGAAGGAGCTGGAGCATTTTGTCTATGAAAATCATGACCTACACCAAACATCAACACAACAGCTTGTATTTCCACAAAAAGCCTCAGAGAATGACTCTGCTTGTTTGTACCAGGAAATGACTGAGGAATCCACCTACAACTTTACATCATAGATGTAAAGTTGTAGGTGAGCACATGGTAGCTCTCCACAGACCACATAGGTCATTACCCTATGCACACTTCCTGTTTCTATCACCATGATTATTTACTACTCAACTGTGAAGCAGCTAGGGAGTGTGGGTGTGTGTGTGTGTGTTTGTGGGGGTGTGGGTCTTGCTGTTCGGGTGAGTCACAAAACTCTTCCATCCTTCCAGCTAATCCTCAAGGAAGCCTCGCACTTTAGGTAATCTCAAAACTTCCAGGTCAAGACTTAACGTGACTGGAACAGGGATTGACTCACCTGAGTGATGTTAAAGGCCTTTGTTTTATAAAATTAATGGTCTAAAGAAGATCCACTATTAGCAAGCAGCGTTGGGCAAGTTAGAAATTGTAATAAGTTACTAGTTATTTATTACTCCTTTAAAAAAGCAATAATACGTAACGTTACTCGTTACGTTAATATTTTACTTTCACCACCAACCCCCCAAACAAAGCAGTCTCTCTCCGACTTTAAGTGATATCATTCATTCATAACAGCAGCAAAACACAAACATTTTTTTTTTACAAAACGTAAAACATTGTATATATGTGTTTTTCTCCACATGTATTTATAAGAGCAGTATTCAGTATTTTGTCATCCCTCCCCAGTGCTTAAAAAGTGACACACACTTGAAACAAATCTGTAAACATCATCTAATCTCAGAACTGCAGTAAAGCCAAGCGTTGTTCTCATTGGTGGCTGTTTCCCTTGTTGAGATGGAAATTTTCATTTTGACATATTTTGGCGTGTATAGAAGATGAAAAACACCTAAGCATCAGTTTGGGAAACCATCCAATGAAAACCACACCAGTAGTGTGTATTAAAACTAGTGTATTTTAATGCCTCACTTAAAGCATTTCAGGTAATGGAAGGATTTTCCATTTCCTGTTAATTATGTAGGCATTTAAATCCCTTAGACATGGAGACTTACATCTGTCTATTCATGGCATGAGCACAAAAGATCATGCTGAAATCATGCGTTCAATACATTTTTAAATCGTCATCACTCAATCAATCATCAAAGGGCTTTACAGAAAAGGAGGCATGTAGAGAGTGTCGAGTCAAAATAGAATCAATTCATAAAAATGAGGAACTGGTTTATAGAAGCTACAATTAACGACGTCAGAGTATTTAAAATGACATAACAGTACTACGTCAGAACTAAATATAGAGTTAATCATTCATTTAAAGCTATATTTAACTGCGCTTTACATGTTTTGTTTCTGTCTGTTGAGTGGCTAGAACATATTTTCGAAACAAGTCACCTCATGTGTCAAATCTTTGAACGATTGACGTTGCAGGATTTCAAGACGATTAATTGTTTTCATAGATGAACTGTTCTATATTTTTAGGTGATTCTGAAAGGCAAAATGGTATTAGATATCTGCTTATCCCATTTTTCCCCTAAACTTGACACTTTAGGGATTTCACACACATTAAACACAACAAAATGCAGGTTAACAGAGGAAACTAATGCTTTTCCAGTTACAGTCTGTAATACATTCAAACAGATCCAACTAGTGCTATTAACTCTGGAAGCTCTTCTTGAGCAACATAGGCAGTAACTGCCTTGCTCAAGTCAGTGTCATTCTCCCTGCCCAAATATCTCGAAACCAGGAATAGACAGTTTTCTAGCCTGCTACACCCTGACTTACTCTTTCAGTTTCTCTTAAGCAGCTTTAAAGTAAAAAAAAACACGAATTTCACACAGCATCCGCTCATTTCACCTCTTTATAGAGGTTGCGTTATTGGAAAGGTAGAGAGTGCACTTTCTTGAATATAAACAATGATTAGGAGCTGAAATAAGCTAATTCACACCATGTGGCTGCACACAGCCAGTATAATTTATGTATTGTGTGTATTTTGAAACTGGTAATATAAAATGTACATAATATTTTTTTGTGAATTTACTTTGTGTCATTTGCGCAAAAATAACCATATTGTTGCACAAGTTGTGTATTTCTTGCATATTATGTTTGGTTTGTTCTTGTTATATATATATATAACAAGAACAAACCACACAGTCTTCGTGTGTCTTCATCCTAGAAGACTGTTATAGTGTACTGTGAGAGAAAGTCCCCCGGTCAAGCCAACCAACGGTCCTTGACTGTACATATTGGGTAAAATACTCAAACCCAAGATGTTTACAATGGCTGCTACATTACATCAGATTGTAGGCCAAATAGAGATGACTAGATGCATCATTTCCCAAAAGGCAGCTTTTTTGGATATCACATTTCTTGTTTGCACCTTTATTTATGCAGAGGATATTTTTTGACTTTCAAATCCCAAATTAGTTTCTTTCTCACAAAAGGCTATTCTTGTCAACCCTGCTGTGCACACAGTACAGTTACAGGAACTGGGGCCTTTTTAGAGGAATTGACTTGCACCAACTGAAGTATGAAACTGTGAGGTGTCACTGTCAGTGCACTGACAGTAACTTGAATGTCAAGAATATGATCAAGCTGCTGAACCTGCTGAACCTGTAGTAGTCACTTATCACCCACAAAGTGACCCACCCATGCTAAAATTACAATGTATGCACACATAATGTTCATGGTGCTCCATCAAATTGTAGCCTTCAGTGGTTAGTGGCTTCTGTCCAGTCCTGTTACTGCACTAATTTGCAAACTGTGCAGGAGGTAGAAAATATAGTGTAATGGAAAAACACACTATTAACAGCGAAATACCTACTTTGAGTAAAGCTGCAGTAAAGTGCATGTGCATGATGCACAACAGCAGCTGCTTGTACTTGAGCAGAAGAAAGCTATGTCTGATGAGACAGTGTGTAGAGCTAATAACTTGGGTTTTCATTATTTTGTTTTATGTTGGTTATGATGATACTGTACTCAACATATTATGTAAAGTTCTGGGAACTCATTTTTTAAAGTCCACAAGAGCAAACGCTAACAGTAAGACGATCATATAAGGTTGTGAACAAATCCCCAGATTAATAAAATTTGTGGAGATGAACAAAACTGCTTGTACATCAGTCACAGTTTTAACCAATTTCCTTGACCTACCATACTAATAGGTGTGCATTCTCACTTTTTCTGAATGATGAGGGGTTATCAACATTACTATCACACTCAGGTGTAATTTTCACTTGGGATGGAGAGATTTCTATCCAGCCTCAATAATTCAGATGAGAGTTGATAAATTAATATGCTAAATCAGAGGTTTTCAAAGTAGAAGGCGGGCCTCGCCATGGGGGCTTAACTGTTTCAGGGGAGGCTCAGTGAATGGAAGTGAAAAAATATTACATTATTTATAAAACTGAAATCACATAGAAAAGCCTTTGTGTTTGATTTTCCCACTTTATTAGAGTCAGAAACTAATTTATCCATTAGGAGAGGCATGTGGTTTATGTATTTGGTATAGTAGCAACATTAGTCTATCTTGGCTCAGTTCTTGAGGGTCTACAGGATCTATTAACATAATTGCACACACAATAATTACAAGTAAACAGATTATTCCAGTGCATGCAAAGCAATAAGTGCTTCATAGTAATGATTTGAGTAAGTTATTTGTGACTAATGCAGATGACTGGATTCTCTCTCTCTCTCTCTCACACACACAAAATTCTGTGAAGTGTTTTGCTGAAAACCACCTTAGAGGAAGAAACTTGGCGTGCAGAGAAGTGTAGACAAAAAAGCTTCAGACTTCCTGCTTCCTTAAAGCTTTTTAGTCCCATATCCACCAGCATGTACCTTGAGATCCTCGATCTTATTTGACTCTATTCTATCCCTTTTATTTTATTGTATTTTACTAATTTTATATTTATCTGTATTTTAGTCTTTTCAATGTTTTCATGCTTTTACCTTGTGTTGTTTTTTGTATTATTGTCTCTTGGGTATTATTGTCTTTACACTTGTTAAAGCACTTTGTAACTTGTTTTTGAAAAGTGCTCTACAAATAAGGATTATTATTATTAATTATCTGGCAATTAACTTTCTAATCTTTAATTTGGCTTATGTCTAGTTGTTTTTGTATCATGAATTACTGACCAAATTCATGTGCAACCCCCTTTCCTCTGCCTGTAGCAGAAAGTCTTTCTCCTCTCTTCAATTTTTTAGGAGCACATTACACCTGCCCTTTCATCTTTGCCCTGGCTTCCTCTTAGTAGAGGATTCCTGTTAGCACCCTGTAAACCTTGTGTGCATTCCCATAACTGTCGTAGACTATTTAATTGTTTCCCTCTGTGTCACATGAACATGGAGTTGTTTAGCTGTTGATTTGGGAATCCCAGATTGTCCACATAAACACAGCAAGATAATGTAATGGGGAAAAAACTGTTGTTCTGCCGGTCATGTTGTTTGGGGAAGGCTGAGTAACTATGCCAGACAACACAGTGAACTGAACCACAGGAATTCTGTACATCTGTGTTGTGTTGTTTTGTGGGGACAGAGTGGACCTAAACGCAACACTCGGGCAGAACAGGCTTTACTGAAGGGGAAAAGGGGTTGAGGGAGAGGCAGACACCGGGGCCAGGGGAACCGAGGTGACTGAAACAACGGAGCCGGGGGCACTGGGATCCGAGGAAGCAAGGAACCACAGGGAGGAGCTGTGAGGACGCTGTGGGAGAGGTCTGAGGAGAGAGAGTGCAGGGTGGTGAGCCCGAATGACGGATGTGAGTGGACCTGGAGGGAAGAGAGACAGACAGGGTTAGACGCAGTGAGAACAAAGCACAGGGAAACAGAAATGGCGCAGAATACTCAAGAGCTCAGGAACTCAGGAGCAACGACGATCGAGCAGGGGTTGACTGGAGAACCGGGGTGGAAGTACTGTCAGAGATGAGGCTGATTGCTGGCAGGTGTGGCAGGCAGAGGAGGTGGCTGACGAGGTGCAGGTGCAGGTCGTTGGCTGGGCTCAGGAGCAGAGGGAGAGAGAGAGAGAGACGGAGGGCACACGCAGGGGAGGAGACACAGGGAGGCAGGCAGAGTACAGGAAAACAAAACACCAGGGGAAAACAGAATCACAAGCAAAAAAGAAGAAATAAACAGGCTGCCACCACAACACATCTGCATGAATATGTTTTAATCATACCGGTGTATCAATAAGTGGATTTCCAAGCCAGACAGGAAATAGGCATGCAAATAAATATATTTGTTTTGTAAATAGTGGAGGAAATAGTAACTTCACATCTTCCAGGAAGCTGAATGGAGCCCACTGTTTTATATCAAACAAATTAGAATCAGATGGATGCTATTTATTAGCAGCATGCAAATACACTTTCTGAAGCAGAAAATGTGATGTACAATATTCCCAAATATTCATAAACCAGGAAAGCTATAAATAAATACATTTGAATCAGCTATCTTTCCTCATCTAAGTTATGGAAACAGTGTCCTCTTTGTTAAGGACCTACATGGTTACGAGAACCAATGCTCATGTGCAGGCCTACTTGGCAAATGTGTATATGTGTATCTCACAGGCTACCAGCTGTTATGTATTCAGGAAACTAACGTTTTTGAGATACTTTGGGAGAGAGTATGTAACAGTCCCGTTGGGCTTTACACGTGATGCACAGGTTACCCTACTTCATTGGGTACATGTGCTAATGGAGAAGGCAGATCATATGCAGTGGTTTGGCTGTCTTCATGTGCATCTCAAGATAACAACAGGCAATTGTATTAAACAAAAAAAGCGAAACTAAAGATGGGCTAATCAACAAGCAAAGCAAAATGCATATCGTTAAAATAACTGTGTCACACAGTGGCTGTTTAAAAACACAAAGTAACTTGTTCTTTGTGTAAATTGTAAATTTATATATTTTTACTTTTACTTTTTATGGGAGTATTTGTACTTTTACTTGAGCAAAGATTTACCAGTGGTTTATCAGATTGATAATGATCAATGTGGATTTGTTTATTGTACTAAAATTCTTAACTGAGGTGATTGCTTTACTTGAGGAAAGCTGGCTTTCTAGTTTTGAAAATGTATTTTAATGGCTCATTTTACGAGGTACGGTATTTTCATAAAATTCTCAAGAATGCAGGAATAAAAGTCTCTAGAGACCCAGAGCCCCTAACAAATATTTTGTCTGGAGAGTGGGCTGACCAAGTACAGATTCCTGGGCAATTTGTTTGCCCCAGTCCACCCCTGATTAACATTATTAGCGATTGATATTTATGGCCAAGTAATTATAGCTATATTGTGAAATAATGTTTTTTCCCCCCCCAGAGTAGTTGGCCTGCCCCTGCTGCTGAAAAAGATCCTTGAGGAAACAGTGCTAGGGAATACCTGCCAACACTAAATGCTTTTCTCAGTTGTTCTGTATTTCAAGATCATCTCCCGGTGCCCTGCCGTTTTGTTGTTTCTCCAAAGACACTCATGGCCCCCAAACTAGAATAATGAGTATACACAGATCTAAGATTTGGATGTTCGTCTGACATCATCAAAGCTCCCAGATCCAAGAAACACAATCAACACACACATTCCACACACTACATACAATTTGAACCCATTTGTCACCACAACAACAACCCAACCCAAGAGGCGTGTGTGCAACAATGGCAGAAATGTCAGGGCAGGATGGCGTGCCAGCATAAAAATCTAATTATACCTGCAAATTTAAGCAGTCTTGGAATAACAGATGAAACTAACACCACCTCCCTCCTGCATTCCAACATCATGATCATAAATGAAAATGATATTCACAGTCTTTGGTGGTTGGTAATTTTGTTATCTTTATGTGGGGAGGGAAACCTAACACAGCATTACATTGGTATGTACAGTGGTTTCATTTAGAATTTTTTCCCCTAGGTAGTTTCACCCATGTAACTCATGACTAAAGAAAAATGTTTACAAAATGCCTGGGACTCCACACCGGTCGGTAATACTGATCAAGGCAACAACAAGGTTCGGACCAAAAATCCTACATTGATGCATTACAGTTCTATAGTACGTTCATTGACATGAAGTCACATGGAGTGACATCACAGGTAACTTATTCATTGGGCAGTTTATTTGCAAAGTGCTTCACTGAAGCTACATGGACCCACAGAGGAAAATCAAATTGTAGTGACTGAAAGCGAAATCATGCTGCACGTTAGGTGTTTATATTCTCTGGTGGTGAAAAGAAATTGGTGAGCAACAATAATGGGCAACATTAAGTGGTGATCAGACCTGAGGCCTGAGTTTTTGCAGAGAGAGGCGTCCTTTTCACGCTGCTAATAGTTTATTAATAGTTAACTGGTGTTAAGAAAACATTAGCTCACTTTCATAAGCATTATCATTGCGATGTTTAGCTGGTTACAAATTAACAAGCCAGAAATATAATGAAATAAAAAGGTACAGATGTGTGAGTTTATCTCACAGGAAAATAGTGTACCTTGTATTTTGCTACCTGCAAAACGCACTCTGTCTGGTCGAGCCCTTATACTTATATTATATTTTTATCATGGGACAGTTGCTGTACAATGGCTCCATTTCACTAACTGTTTAATGAGGAACTCTCGTACTGTCTGCTAATTGTAGGGTTCACAATTAGATCGCCTGCTCCTCTCGTTCACATGTTCAAGTGTCATTGAGCAAGTCACAGAATCCCGTGTTTCTCTTGATGCTCCCCAGAGGTGACAGCAGGACTTGAGACACATTAACAATCTGTAATAATTTTTCTTTTGAAGAGCCTGTGCAAAACTGCTTCCTGTTTACGGCATCTGGCAGGGCCTTATCTTCATGACTAGAAACCCGATTACCTATCTAGTTTACAGTCAAATAGAAAGTGTACTTTCCATAGAAGCTGAATGGTCTGTTTTCTTTATCAAGAAGAAACAGTGAAACTACTCCAATACATTACATGCATTAGGAACTGTTTAATATACCTTATCTATAATAGACATTGACATTTATAGGGTTTTAAATATTGCTGTTTGTGCAAACCATCTAGCCAGTTTCCATTTTTTTATTAGTTGAGTGCCCATGCGATCAGAAGACATGCTAAATATGGATGCATTTGCCTACGTATCTTTAATGGTTACCAGCTACACGGTGTCTACATTAAACAGTAACTGTGAAGTCAGTGACATCAAGGGAGTTAATGTGTGCCTTCTATGTAAAATATATCTGAGATATCGCACGTCACAAGCTGCCCCTCATTTGCATGCCTGCATGTGTCAAAACCTTTTGTGTTCACAGAACCTCATGAATTAGACACGAGAAAGTTTTCCGTTGCGGCAGATCTGATAGCTACAGTTCAAAACAGTCAGTCGCTTGGACGACAGTCTGGCAGGATTTAAATAGTTTGACATGTAAAATTACAGACTGTTTAAGTGCTGCCCTCATAGTCACTGACTTTCCATTATCAAGTACAGGGAATAACAGAAGGAGAAGGTCACCATAACCACATTGCTATTGTTGATTCAATGACACTGTACGTTGGTAACTTTGGTATGTCGTGTAGATACCTCATTGTTCGCCCCTGCCTGCTTTGTTTATGATTATATTAGGCTCTGATTGGCCAACATGGCTTTATGGTTACGGTCAAATTGCCGCCCGGTTATAAAATATGTACGTGTGGACTAGGCCTAAAATGCCGCAGTTTCCTAGTGCATCACAACACAAAGGAGACTAAACCTACCTGAGAATGGGTTTCGGTGGGCCTCTTTTTTAACACTTTTATCGTTACGAAACATAGCAAGGGAAACCGAAATACAGCAGACAGGCTGCAAGTTGTTTTTACATCTGTAGTTTTGATTTGGTCCAGACCAGAAGGGGAAAAAATAAACATTGTTGCATTTTAGAAAAAAGAGGAGTCAACATGAAGCTATACAGGCTGACGAGTTGGCGAGTACCCACGCATGGAAATCAAATTCCGGTGACCGATGCGTGTGTCTATTTCTGTTCTTTGGTATCACAAAGAGCTCATGAAGAAATACTTGATTATAAGCATTATTAGTACTATTAGACTGCAAATGCCCTCATGTCATGAATAATGACACAGAAGTGATCGGAATCTGACTTTTTCTTTTTTGCTAAAATCAAGACACACAAACAAACTGTATTCAAAATATTCAAGTAAACTAAAAAAAATGTAGCTAGTGCCTTTGTAACTGGAGAGAACTGTGCACATAAATTAGCCCTCATTAACCTCACTGAAAGGGTTAAAAAAGGGTTTCTTTCATGTGAAATAGGAATTAATGACAGGCAGATCAGGAGCAGCACAACACCAGGTCAGTCCAGGACATAAGACCATACACTGTTCGACTTCATGAGTCTGTGTGTTTCTGAATAAACAAAGATGCTTTCAGGTTATTTGGCATTAAATTTGGACTCTGGAAGAACATTCCACACTTTTCCACCTAAAGTGAACCTGAATCAGCAGCTGCTTTTAATGGTGCAAACAGACTCAGGGTCTTAAATCTGAGTCTTTACACAGAGCTAGCAAACTGGGTGGGGATGGAACAGCGGTTAAGATGCATGCCTTTGGTGTGAGAAACCCGCGTTCAACTCCTCACTGTGACACATCCACCAATGTGTCCCTGAGCAAAACACATAACCCTTAGTTGCTACAGAGGCGTGCAATATAAAAAGCAATTGTGAGTCACTTTGGATAAAAGCGTTAGATAAATGAAAATGTTATGTCTCCAGCTCTACAGCATCTCATGAACATCTGGGCTTTTCCCACTGGTCTCTCCTGATCATGTTTGTTTTGTTTCATACAAAGATAATTTATTATGTCATTCAGGGTTTAGCTTTTGCACTGCTTGAGCCACAGAAATGAGGCATATGCTGCCATTGTATCACTCACGATGGGAGACAAAGCTTGAATTTAGATATGTAAAATTAAGATTTACGGCTGTTAACATTATTCACTTCCAGCAGTACAGTTGGTACACCTAGGGCATGTACCACAAAGCAGGATTTGATGTTAGCGAGGTAATTTAAGGATTAACCCAGAGTTTTCAGTCCTACAACGGTGGTATTCTTCTTACCAGGGTGCACCTGTTCAGCATAGGTTGTTTTCTGTAAATGTTGCGAACTGAAGCTGTGATTGAGATACATTATTTTGACCACTATTTGAGGACTTTACACATCGTGAATGGATTTTTTGTGTTGTTTTACGAATTTAAATTAGAACTTTTTTGGGAAATTTTGGAAAAAAGTTTTAGTGCTTTAAATAAATCTGATTTTTGAAGTGACGAGAAGCTTTTGGAAGTGAGTTGTAACAACTACTTATTCAGTGCCCTCAGTTTTTAATGTGGAAAAGCCGACACACAGCCACTGAAGCTGAAAGAATAAGTGATACACACTACTACTCATACCTAATGACACTGATATTTTAAGCCTGTTAAGCGTGATTTACACTTCTGCGTCAAATCGACAGCGTAGCCTACACGTAGCCCCGTACCCTACGCAGTAGCCTACACCATTACCTGACATGCACCTCCTCAAATGTAACTACACGTTGGGGAGATGCGACACGTAAGAACTGTGATTGGTCGGCTAGGTAGTCCTGTAATACCTCTGAGCTGACAGGAAGTGCTCCGTGCTTTGAAGTAAATTTTGCTTGCGGCCAATCTATATTTCAATTCAATTCAATTCAAATCACAACAACAGTTATCTCACAGCGCTTTTCATAAAAGAGCAGGTCTAGACCGTACTCTGTGATGATATTTACAGAAGCCCAACAGTTCCCACCAAGAGCAGCACTAGGAGACAGAGGCAAGGAAAAACTTCCTTTAAGAGGCAGAAACCTCGAGCAGAACCATGGCTCAGGGTGGGCGGCCATCTGCCTCGACCGGTTGGGGTGAGAGAGAGAGAGAGGGAGAGAGAGAGAGAGAGAGAGAGAGAAATAGAAAGAGAGAAAGAGAAAGAGAGAGAGAGAAAGAGAGAAAGAGAGAGAGAGAGAAAGAGAAAGAGAGAAAGAGAAAGAGAGAGAGAGAAAGAGAGAAAGAGAGAAAGAGAAAGAGAGAAAGAGAAAGAGAGAAAGAGAGAGAGAGAAAAAGAGAAAGAGAAAGAGAGAAAGAGAGAGAGAGAAAGAGAAAGAGAGAAAGAGAAAGAGAGAGAGAGAAAGAGAGAAAGAGAAAGAGAGAAAGAGAGAAAGAGAGAAAGAGAAAGAGAGAGAGAGAAAGAGAGAAAGAGAAAGAGAGAAAGAGAGAGAGAGAAAGAGAGAGAGAAAGAGAGAAAGAGAAAGAGAGAAAGAGAGAAAGAGAAAGAGAGAGAGAGAAAGAGAGAAAGAGAGAAAGAGAGAAAGAGA